>NC_092706.1:11065345-11365345 GCF_964275005.1 Diadema setosum
CACAGTACTGCAGACAATTGTTTCAATTGCCATGTTTAAGCTGCTTGGCAATCCACAAGTTAAATTGCTCTTCCCAAGAAGTCGTCGTGATTTAAAGGAAGTAGAATCAGGAATAGCCCTTAACCTTCTGGCACTCGCAGCTGAACAACCACCACAAATGTATGTAAAGGCCTTCTCACTGGAAGCTCAATATGGGTTAAAACTTAACGAAAAAACGAAACAAAACAAAATAAAACATTAATATGATTACCACAGTAATGGGAGCCAAGTTGATGCTACAAAAATCCAAAGGAAAAGTTCAGTGCAGGTGCTTCTTCAGTCCACGTTGCAGCAATGTTTACACAGCATAATAATGATATCAATAATAATGATAGTAATAATAACGACAATGATAAAATGAACATATGATATGCAAGCGGAAATAGCTCTATGTAATGGAGCCCACAGTTAGCGTTTCCTTGAGGTGTACACAAGGAGAAGGCAGTTGAACTTGCTCCAAAATCATCAATGACACATCCATCAAATCAAAATATTTTGAAGAAATGTTACCCGTAAAACAATGAGCTCGTGGCTCGAGATCCGAGGTCTCAGCTGAAACCGAAGCGTTCGTCGCTGGAGGCAGTCCTCTTAAAATACCGCAAACATGATTCATTGCAATCAATATACACAATAACAGCATCAAGAATTTAACAAAACAAATATATGTATTGACAGTAGCCTATCTTCAAGACTGAGGGCTGCCTTCTTGCCTTTCCCATCACATCCAGTATGCAAGTTTATGTGTGCATCAGCCTTGGGAGAAAACTGCACTCCCTGAAATCATTGCCTGGAAATCAGGAGAGGATTTTTCAACTCGATACCAGGATGTTCGAAGTCAATTAATATCTATAAGATTCCTTCAATTTGTTTTCCTACTTGGTCTAATTAATCTAACTAATGGTCTAATTACTGAGTGAGATAAACCTTTGCAATGACATCACCATTGCCAAAATGGTGTGAAACAGGGTTAAACAGAAAACAAAACAAATACATAGCATTATTTTCATCACTTGTAATATACAGCTGTAATCATTATTCTACTACCATTCTGATTATCATAATTATTCATCTCATCATTATCATTGTCATCATCATCACCAAGGCATCACCAAGGTGTCATCATCATCATCATCACCACCACCACCACCACCACCCATCACCATCATCATCATCACCATCAACTTTCCCAAGAATCTCAAAGTATCATACACTGTATCATTCACTTGTGCTCAAGTGGGCTGACATATGAAAATAGGTCCCCGAGACACTTTAATAAGTTGCTGGGTAAACAGTATTTGCATTCAGACTAAATAGATCTCTTCCACGGATTTATCTTTAATGATAAAGATACAAAAACCCTGAATTATGTAAAACTTCGTATCAGCAAGTCAAAAATGCTGATGTGGAAAAAAGAAAGAGAAGACAAAAAAGAAAAAAAGATGACACTATTTCAGAGTGAACTAACGTGTCAAGAAAATGATGTCTTCCTGTACCAGGAGCAAGATTATGCTCATGTAATACACACTGCATGAATTGAATTAAAAAAAAAAAAAAATGTCAGATGAACAGAAATTCAGATTCCTCAGAACATGAAGAATTTTGTAGTTCTTTAGATGCTTGCAAAATCATTCACACATGCAGACACATTTGCAACTGTGTGGAAATGAGAAAAACAAAACAACTATAATGAAACAATTAAACAGCAAGTATTCTACACTTATAGTGAATATTTGTGTCTAAAAAAATCTTTCTCAAGATTTTTAGTGTTCACACATTTACCACAATGCATATTTTCATGCCATTTCTCAAATTACTGTGATAACTCCAAAATAATCATAAGATTTCTTGGGATTTGGATTTCAATGCTAATAGTGCTATATTGTGGGACTTTTATGTCCACATGGGCAAAAAAAAAATTAAAAATTGAAAAATAGCAACATTTGCATCACAACGCAAATCTTGAGATTTGTATTGCGATAATTTGTGCCAGTGTGAATGCCACTACTGTTTGTACCTGTTTCGCCTGGGAAGTGTAAGTTGAGATAGGGAATGCCCATCTCTGTACCAGCACCCTCGGATAAAATCTTGCTCTTGAAGACAAATGCGCGCAAACGGGACCACCAGCACTACCGAGTAGTGTGTCTTCACCCTCTCCACCCCCCCCCCCCCTTTTCACTCTCCACTTCTAGTTTTCATAACATTAAGCATGTATTATACAGGTAATCACATTTCTACTGGCCTACCTACTGATTGTCCATCGGACCGAATGGACTCTTTCAAAGGGTAGAGAAATTGTTGGTAGATCTGATCAGAAGCACATGTGATGCCCAATCGAGGTAGTTAGGTGCATCTGAAAGCAAACAAGAAATACATTTTTTGCAATCACATTTCCAAAATGGAAAAAACAAAACAAAAAACTTTTGATCAGTCATGACTGTGAGTTGCTGTTTGAGGGAATTCTGTATGATTCTGAATGGCGCGTTTACCATCTGAATGGCTTTACCCTTGAAAACATGATTGAGGAGGAATAGGACCTCAAGTGTGTATTAACAGCGTGAGCTCCCCGGCACAAATGTTCGAGTGGCAAGCCACGACTGTTCTTTGTTACATAGCACATTATTTTTTTATGGTTCACAAATCAGAACAACTCATAACTCCACACGCAAATGTTACAAATGTGTTCACCGATGTGATTACAAATGACATTTTTGCCATCTGAAAGCAGACTTTCCTTCAAACCATGAAAACTGTCTTCAGTATCTACTTTACAGTGTGATGGACGAACTCCTACATCAGCCGTCCCTGCCCCATTGAGCCCCTCCCAATCCCCCCACCTGCTCTGATATAGCCAGAAATTTAACCATCTATAACATCACAGAAGTCTGAACATCACACACAAACACAACACAAATACTACATTACAGACACCCTCACACATACACATACATGACACACATAATCATTTGTAACTGCAGCATACACTTGATGCTTAGAGTTGCATTTGCTTATTGCCGAAAGAGGAAATGACAAATGCTGACTTTACAAATATGCAGTCACAAATAAGTTTCTGCTGATAGCAACAACCTGATACTTATTATCTCTTCCTTGTGTCTTTATCAACTACTCCTGTACAAATTTTGTCCGAATCCGTTCACAACTTTTTGAGTTGTTTTGCAAACAGACAGATAGACAGACAGACAGACAAACCAATGCTGACAAAGACATACTGCAACACCCTTGGCAAAGGAATCAGAACAGATGCAATTGGAGTTTCAGCGAGTTTGAACTTTCGGAAAGTAATCAATTATTGAAGTCATTCAGCTCGTTATATCAAATGACATATCATACTGACAAACGGCATTCCGCGATAATTCAATAGTGTATATTGCACTGCATCGCATATTGTGTACATTGGCACTTAAACAAATTAGTATTGAATCAGTTCTCGGTATGCTGATCACACCTTTTCCCCCAAAGTGACACTCTCACTAATTACAACTTTTCCTTTCTTTTATTTTATTTTTTTTTTTGAAATCTCAGATATTACTTACATTGATGAAACTCTACTAGCTACCACTATGACAACATCACAATGTAGAAAGCATTAACTGTGAGGGGAGTTGCACTGTACTATTGAGGGAGACAGAATTGTGTGTGTTTTTTAAGAAAAAAATAAATGAAATTAAAGCCACAGATGAGAGTAAGACTGAACAAAAAAAATATATATATATACATATAAATATACATATATATATATATATTGTATGCACATACATAATGTGTATATTTATAATAATTGATCAATCAATCAAATTCAAAGTGTGAAACTGCACATGGTGTGATGCGCTGCTTTTGAGCAGAAAAATGAGATATAATGTAAGAATTAAATATGTTGAAACAAGTGTCTTGCAATGGCCTGTGCAGATTAGATGACTACCGTATACATTTCGTACTATATATTTCAGCAGGAATGATGTTTCAGGAATTGTGACTTGAAGGACAATTTTGCCAGGCGTTGAAGCTGTGATTCAGCACCATTGTGACAAAGCGAGAAATGTGTACCCTCCCTTTTCTGGTGAAATGTTAGCAATTTCCAACCTACTGTAAGAGACAATATTCGGCTCATCTGTGGTACAGCATGGAAAGCGATATTTTCACGAGTTGTTAATTCTGTGAATGTCATTCAGCTCATAAATTTTGCAAAAATAAATTCACAGTGAAATAAGCCACATATATACAACACTTTTTAAATGACCTCAAAGGGGGGGGGGGGTGGACATACCTTTATACAGACTTGTCCTCAAATATTCCTAGTAAAAGTGTCCATAAATAGTGTATTTTGAAGGCTACTGAGATTAGTTTAGCCCTAATCCCTATTGTCCTGATCTCGGACTGGAGATTGTTGGAGGACAATTTGTCTAATCTAATCCGATTAGATTAATCCTGAGGCAGTGCAACAAAAGAGAAGACTAAATATAGGAACATATCACCTTAAAAAGAGACAATAATGTGGGCTAAATATACCTTAAAAATGCACATAAATAGAGATGCAGGAAATTTGGAAAACATTACAAGGCACAGATTGCAATACACAACAAGTTCTGGGCCCCATTTCATAAGAAGTTGATATGGTAGCAACTCTTGCTGGAATGGCAATTGTCATAGTAATGACAAGAATCCAGCTTCCTGATTGGTTGTTCCTACAATGTATGAGAAGTTGCCATCCCAGCAAGAGTTGCTATCCTAACATCTTTTATGACATGGAGCCCTGATCACCTTGTGAACTATCTGGCATTACATTTTTTTCCAATCTTCATTTTTTTTTCCCTAATATTTTTCAATTTCTGTGGTAGTTGGGTGTAATTTTCATAGTCATATTTTACCTAGCCCACACCTTAGAAACTGATCAGCTAGACAGTGCCCAATTCACAGTATATTTGTAACACTTCTCAAGCATGAGTTCATCTGATCTACAAAATATGTACATCTACTTTGACCACTACTACCACTTCTACTACTACTACTACTAGTACTACTTTGACAACTAAACTACCACTGCTACTACAACTACTATCATTAGCACTGCTGCAACTATACTCTAACAACTCCTACTATCACTGCCACTACTACCACCACTACCACCACCACTACCACCATCACCATGACTACTACTACTACTACTACTACTACTACTACTACTACTACTACTACTACTACTACATCTACTATCACCTATAACCAAAATAGTTACTGCAACTCCTTCCATTAATGCTTTGTGTCAACTACAGTGTATGAGATCTGGGTTCTGTAGCATTTATTGAAATTTTCACTTATTGGAACCAACAACAGTTTTCATGGTAGCAGTTATGCAATGACCTGTCAGATTAAAGGTTTGAGTTGCTGCAACAGAAAACAACAATCATGGCAACTTGAAACATTTGCAAACACAAACCACAAATCAGGACTGGTCTGGTAGGTTCTTTTTTTTAATGCATATAATATCTTTTAAACTCACTTAGCCCATAGAGTCTCGAGTATACTCGGGCAGGTGTCTATGGGAAGTGTGTGTTGTAGCAAAATCAGTCTGTCTTCAATGGGTTAAAAAATAAGTGGTACATTTTTGCTAACAATTAATCAACGTCTGCTGTATCATTACTCCGTAAAACTGTCCAACAATCAGGACTAGAAATACCTGAGCTGCTTTCAAATACTCCAGGCAGGATATCCTTTCACACACAATCTGATGGGAATCAATCGGCTTGTCGCCTCATCAACGCCATGGAATGTTACCTTGCATGTTTAAAAATAACATTTCTACTTACCATGTCTGAGAAATCTATTGTCTAGAAATGTTTAAAAATAACAGACTATAGCCACAAAAAAAAAAAAAAGTGAAGGAAGAGGACAACTATCTAATCTGTTGTAAATCTAAATCTAAGCCTCCTTGGGAAAAAGCTGTCATGCGAAGCTAGACGACCATTAAGATTGAGTGAATTCTATTTTGTTAAATCCCATCAACCATAGTCTTTCCATGTGACGTGAATATGCACATTGCCTACATTTCTTTCATCCTCCCTAGTAAAGGAAATGAAATATGATCAAAGTGATAATGATAACTAATATTAAAATAATAATAATAATAATAATAATAATAATAATAATAATAATAATAATAATAATAATAATAATAATAATAATAATAATAATAATAATAATAATAATAATAATAATAATAATAATAATAATAATAATAATAATAATAATAATAACAATTTATAATTATAATCATGATCCTAATAACAATCACTGTAATCATCATTATTATCATAATACATATGATTAAAAGATTAGGAATATTGAAAAGTTCAAGAAATCAATGTTTTATCACCTCCAACCTAATAATATCCTGAAGGTGCAGGAAAATTCCTTATAGGAACTAGACTCGGAATTTGTCAAGACTGACAAATTAGGTGATCCGATTTTTTTTTTTAATCAATGATTCGAGTCCTGATCGCAATAGGCATGACCATATAGATTTTATCTGTGTTTAGAGACATTGGCCGTGTGATGATTTGGATTCTCATTTAGAAAAGAGAGTGAGGTCTACCATCTTTGGTACCAAATTCGGTATAAACCAGGGAGGTACCTCCCTGGTATAAACTATAACGAAGATACAGAATGAAGTACATTTGACCATTGACCCAACTTTGCACAGCCAAGATGGCATCTGAGCAAAAAGTGGTTATTTTGTGAAATGATCCTTGTAACATGGTCTTTACGTGTGCAAAATATGGGAAAGATAGGACATGTATTCACCAAGATACAGGTTGAAACATTTATGACCTTTGACCCTAATTTACATACCCAAGATGGTGTCTGATCAAGTAGTTGTTATTTTATGAAATAATGTACGTGACATGAACTAAACATGTGCAAAATATGGGCGTGATAGGGGCTGTTTTTCTTGAGTTATTGCAAAGAAAGTTGTAGAAAGAAAGAAATATCTCAATACATCGAAGATAAGTTTGATTTCAACCAAGTTTCTTGACGTGATCTCGGCGTCGTATGAAAAAATGGAGGGTATAATCACGATAGCCCAAAGTCTGAGCTACAACATATTAAAATCTGGGAGAAATTCACAGAAGAGTAAGTGAGCTAGTGTTCGATAAAGACCGTCATGTCAATTTTCATTTCCAGAAAATTCCCTCCCATAGAGATAACACGTAAACTGGTTAAATTTGACAAGGTTACATTATATCTAATTTCACGAGGTGAAGACATCATCCGATTAAAACTTAAAGAGTATTACATTGGCTACAACATACTAAAATCTGGAAGAAATTCACCAAAGGGTAATTGAGTTAGTCGTCGATAAAGACAATCATGTCAATTTTCACATCTAGAAAAATTCCCTCCCATAGAGATAACACGTGATAATGAAGATAAAGAAAGAAGTACATATGACCTTTGACCCTACTTTGCACAGACAAGATGGCGTCTGAGCAAAAGTGGTTATTTTGTGAAATGATTCTTGTAACATGTTCTTTACGTATGCAAAATATGGGAAAGATAAGACATGTATTCACCAAGATACAGGATGAAACATTTTTGACCTTTGACCCTAATTTACATACCCAAGAAGGTGTCCGATCAAGTAGTTGTTATTTTATGAAATAATGTACGTGACATAAACTAAACATGTGCAAAATATTGGGCTGATAGAGCTTGTTTTTCTTGAGTTATTGCAAAGAAAGTTGCAGAAAGAAAGGAATATGAAAATACATGGAAGATAAGCTTTAATTTCAACCAAGTTTTTGGGCATGATGCCGACTCCGTATGAAAAAACGAAGGGCACACTTACGATAGCCCAAAGTCTCAGCTACAACATACTAAAATATGGGAGAAATTCACCGAAGCATAAGTGAGCTAGTGCTCGATAAAGATAGTCATGTCAGTTTTCATTTCCAGAAAAACTGCACTCCCATAGAGATAACACGTAAACTGGTCAAATTTAACAATGTTACTTTTAATCCATTTTTACGAGATGATGCCGTCATCCAATCAAAATGTTGTTATTATATTACCGAAAGAGCATTTAATAAGCTACAACATACTGAAATCTAGGTGAAAATTGGCAAAGGATTAGTGAGATACGCTCGAATGAACTTAAAATTTGATGACGTCATTTTGAAAATTTACTTTTTTTACTTTATTAAGAAATTTGATATCTTTTAATCATTTTTTCAGCATCGTCAACCCATGAAATGACATGTACAACTCATCAGCTTTCAGAATATGTAAAGAAAATGGGGGGTCACCGTCCATCCTGACGAGTAAAATCGGATTTGAAATTGGCGGTTTTTTGGCATTGTTGGACTGTATATCGCCATTGACGCGCGCGCGGAATTTCAACTTTGACGGGTCTGTATGACGTCATATTGAGTCGGATTGACTTGAAACTTGGTAGAAATATTCCTTGACATTTCAGGCATCCGATAAGTGTGAAAAAACGGGAAATTTCTATTGCATATGAGCTGTGCGTGCGTATATATGCGCGCGCGTACGCGTCCGTCCAATTTTTTACAATTTTTCAAAAAATGCTCCAAATGGTCTGAAACGTTGTGCAAAAAAATTTTGAGCTCGATTTGAGCATACAAATATTTCTACGCGCGCGTAGGCGCACGTTTTAAGAGAAAATATGAATTTTGAGAATATGAGTAGAATCCGCATAACTTGAAATATATGTGACGTAAATTTCATTGAAAAACTCCATTCCATTAATGAGATATGAATGGAAAATGTGTTTTCATATAATGACGTCATAGTGACGTCACGGTCGACTGATCACTATGATTTTATTTGACCCGTCGTCTTTGGGACATGATACATACATGGTATAATTTTGACATTGATAGGAAGAACACTTTCTGAGCTAATCGATACACAAATTTTGTCCAGAAATAAAGAAAGAAGAAGAAGAAGAAGAAGAAGACCCAACAAAGAATCAGTACAGATACAGAAGGTGATCCGAGAGGATACTCGGATCACCTAATAAACACTTCTTTGTACATCAAAGCTACAGCATGGCACAGCACTCAGGGGGTGCTGTTCGTTATTCCGAAGGTTCGATATTCCGAAGGTTCGTTAATCCGAAACACGCAAATTCCCTATACCTAGAGGTTCGTTAATCCGAAAATGAAAAAGGGTTCGTTAATCCGAACATTTGTGGCGTTATTCCGAAGGTTCGTTATTTTCCGAAGATTTGTTCATCCGAAAATGAAATTCGGAAAAACGAACCTTCGGAATAAAGAATCTTCGGACTGAAAAGCCTTCGGAATAACGAACCTTCGGAATAACGAGCTGTAACCGCACTCAGTCCATGTGGTATCATTGTCAATGTCATTCATGAAAGAAAAAAAAAATGACTCTAATTCTGTGCTTCTGTGGATTTTTTTTTTTCTCATCAGAGAGGAGATGGGGGGGGGGGTGATGATGCATGGAAATAATCAATGGTTTCTACTGTGCCAAGTAAATGAGCCACAGACAACATACATTGCATAGCTGAAGGACACTTTTTTTTTCTTTCCACATGCACATTTTATTACAGTGTCACCAATAATTTTATGCCATGTGGTTTCATGAGCCATTTTATGTGTGTGTGTATGCCTGTGTGTTCAGGTTAACCCTGCATCAGTTTTAGGTGATGTGTTTATCCTGTGTCATATGCTACTCAGCCCCACACATAGAGTTTGATGTGCATATACTCTTTAAAAAAAAAAAATCAAATGTGTTTTGAGTAACAATGGTACCCAGAATGTGGTGTAGGTCTAGCATCCAGTCTAATTCACAGTGCAAAATGATGCTGCTGAGAATGTACTGAAGTCAGTTATTCTATGAGATCTTACTGTAGCAATACCTGTCTTTACATTCAAACTACAAATACCATTCAAACTGAAAAAAAAAAGGATGAAAAGAAAAATAGTCATAACACGCACTGATGCAGGACAAAATACATATGATCTCTACAAGGACATTCTGGCACAAGTCGCCTTTATAGCTTCAAAGGTGACAATTCTTTTGTGTGCAAACTAGTCTTTAGAACATCTATCCGAATCTCAGCCGAAGAAGGCGGTATGGCCATCACAGGAGCACACAACAAACATTAGCTGTCTTCACTAATATCACAGGTGTCTGATTGCAACACGTACATTATCATGTAAGGTATACCATGTATCATAAAGACAGACAGATAGATAGACAGACAGATGGACGGATAGACAGAAAGACAGTATCCCTTTCATTTGTGGTGTGAATGATTCACATAGATGTGGACTGCCCTTGGATCCCATATCTCATCAAAGAACAAAGAATATGGCATTCACACAGTGTATGACATGAGTAATAATTATCTCTCAGGTGCTAGGTTAGGCTGTGAAGCATTATCATACTACATTTGTATGAATGGGATATCGCAATATGACCCTTACAATCTGTTTCTTTCACAAGTAAAATCTGTTCCAGATTCCAGTAGGGAGAGAAACTGGGGAAATAACTGACCATAACAAAATGCTCTTAACTATAAAGTACAGCTGGCACTGACCCCAACTGACCTTAAAGGGGCATAGGCCCGGTAGTGTAGAGGGCGCTGTTGATGATACTGCCGATCACCGTTAGCATTGATATGAAGATTACCGAAGTTGAGCTGTCATCAAGAGTAAAGTGCGTAGGTGTTGCTATAAAGTAACGTTGCCTTCGTTGTCTTCTTTGCGCATCGCGCAGTCTCTAGTATTATGTCAGGGTGCGTGTATATGTGCTTGTTATTATGACATCACAAAAGAAGTTTGCTAAAGATGTCATCCCCCTCAGCCGAATCATGAGCCGAACTGAGATCGGACCACTGACTACAGTGGATCAGACTTCTTCGGACTCGGGGAAGTGGGCTAAAGCGTAAGCACTAAAGAGGAGTCGATAGCGTAGGTCTCTATAGGAAACTTGCGCCGTGTGCCCGCGTATGCATTTGACTAAAACACCGGGACCATGCACCTTTAAATGACCCCACACTTTGATAGATCTTCAGCTTCCCACACATCATGATATTCCTGGGCTGTTGGGTGTCAGGGGGATCTACAACCATACACTCACTGCTGCTGCAACTCCAAGGTTTTAAATTTTTATTTCTTTTTGCTGCTTTCAGTCTAAATCTGTCTTTTACGCAGGCTCTCCAGTCCACTATGCATCCAATCAAACACAATCCCCACCCTGCATCTGAAACACATTTCCTTTCCCTTTCCTTCAACTTGTTCCTTCCCAGTCCTAATCCCCCGCCCCCTTTCCCCACCCCTCCCCCATCCCCACCCCAGGGGTCACAGGGGGTCGTCATCCAGTTCTGGGAATGTGGCGGTGACACAACATCCTGTTTTTCCTTCCCCTTCTTTGCCACAAACTATCCCCTCTCCTGACACCATCATTATTCATAGATCAGAGCATCAAAGAGCATGAGCACCCCTTCCATACATTCTGTTCTCACATGGGTTTTTTTTTCTCCTTCTTCAATTCCATATGGCGAGTTCATGCAACATTTAACAGAGTGTGCCCCAGCATTTTATGACATATTGTGCTACGTCAGCGGGCATATGTTCCCCACCATAAATAGATGATATGATGATATGCCCTAACCTAACGCTGTATGACTTAAAGGGCATCAAATTGTTGTGCTACGAGAAACATATTTGATTGATGTATATTTCACTTTTGTTGAGTAGTGTTACCGCAATATAATTGCTCCATTATTCTATCAGTTCATCGTTGCAGTTATGCTTGTTTTTAGTGCAAATAAATACACGTAGTGACACAAAGAGAGCGAAAAAAAAAAATCAGAAGTTGCACTCACTTTAACATCATTGTCCCACACATACCTGTACATATCCATAAAAGTCCTATATATGTAAAAGCCTTTTCTTATGAAAGCTTTGAAATTATGAAACTTTCTGAGCGAATCAAATCTTTGTCACAAATATTTCACACTTTCAGTTCAATTTGTTTAAAGAAATTTTGATTGAACCACATCTCTGATCTGCAACTAAAAATCAGAAAGGACTGTTTTCATGTAATAAGCATTACCACCACTAGCTTCATATCAAGACAAAAATAATCTAACTCTTCAATCACTTCATATAATATGGATAAATTGTTTCAACTTTTAAAACACTCAGATTTTTCCCAGAACCTTTGACAATAAAAACTGGGCAAACTGTCCCTTTCCAATTATTCCTTGTCAGTTTAGTTTTTATAGCACTAACTTTATCTGCCACGGAGTGATTGTATTAGTAGACATTAATTAGATTCACTGAGATGCCATTGCTAACCGTAAGAGCACCATTTCATGATCATTTTTTCTTTTATTTACATTGGGCTACAGGCTCATCAGTACTCCCTGTAGTGTATATATAAACTTTTAAAGGGACTGTACAGTACTGGTTGAGGTGGGGATTCAGGTTTATAACATTCCTAAGAGAGATAATGAGAAACCTCTTCCAAAATATGAAAGAGCATGTAATCTTAAGAAGGATTCAACATTTATTTGTTGAAAATTGGTTTTCAATTGGCTGAGATATCCAAAAAAGTGATGATCATAACAAAAGGTGACAGGCCACGCCTTTTATCTTTGTTTCACCTTGTTTTTGGATATCTCAGCCATTTCAAAACCAATTTTCATCAAATAAACTTTTGATACCCCTTAGAATTGCATGCTCTTTCTTTGACATCTCTTATGGTTTCTGAATATCTCGCAAAACGTTAAAAGCTAAATCCTCACCTCAACCAGAACTGTACAGTCCCTATAAAGAGCATAAAATTCTCAGAGGAATCACAAGTTTATTGAATAAAAATCAGTTTTGAAATGGCTGAGATATATCCAAAAACACAGTAAAACAAAGTGGCCCCAATTAAAGGTAGGACCCCCTTTTGATAGGACCGCTTTGTGTTTGGATATCTCAGCCATATTAACACCAATTTTCATCAAATAAACTTTTGATTCCTCTGAGAATTGTACACTCTTTAACATTTCATATACATTTGCAAGTAGTTTCTTAATATAATATCTCGCAACAAGTTGAAACCTGAATGCCCATCTACCAAACTCCAGTGCAGATTAAAGTTAGTCTAAAAAGATGGAGCAAAATTTTCTTTGCACAACAATGACAATTTGATCAAGATTGCTTGAAAAAATAAATTTACAACATTTTTACATTTCACTAATTTTTCTGGAAACAGTCCTTGAACAGCCCATATGAATATGCAAAAAGTGAAGTTGTCATCCCCTCAACAACTTGCCAGATATATGTTCTGAAATTTCAATATTTTCATTCAAACGCAATTGTGCCCCAGTTTTAAATCCTCACATATATCTAGCTGATCATTATTTTGAAGATATTCAACCAGGAACAGCACCATGTTTTACACTTCAATAACAAAAAACATTGAATTTGTCTTCTTTTTTTTTTTTGCACACAATCAATTGAAAATTATGAAGTCATTACATCATCAGCTCCTTCATTTGCATATTTATATCAACTGTACCAGAACTGTTCTACAGAAATTAGCAAAACTTCACAATATCAAAACTTCCCTAGTTTTTATCCAATTTTGATCAAATTTTTGCTACACTCGTAAGACTTTACTTTTTCTTATCAGACAAACTTTTAACAGAACTGGAATTCCTCTTTGTAAAGGACTCTTAAAGGGATGGTACAGTATTGGTGGAAATGAGAATTGGGCTTTTAACTTTTTGCGAGATACCAAGAAAACATTTATGATATAGTACAGAGCATACCATTTTAAGAGGAATTCAAAGTTTATTTGACGAAAATCGCGTTGGAATGACTGAAATATCCAAAAACAAAGTAAAACAAAGTGATCGTAATAAAGTGTGGGTCCCACACTTTATTAGAATCGCTCTTTTTTGGATATTTCAGCCATTTGAAAACCAATTTTCATCAAATAAACGTTGAATTCCTCATAGAATTACATGCTCTTTCATATTTCATAAGAGGTTTCTCATTATCTCATCAAAAATGTTAGAAACCTGAAATTAGGTCTCAATCAAAACTATACGATCCCTTTACCAATCAGAATTGGTTGAAGAGGAAGAAGAGAAAGTCAGCCATAGCCATAAAAGACAACGACGACAACAACAACAACAACAAAAAAAAAAAACACAACAACAACAACGAATAAAGTCGGAAGAAGTATGTTTCAAGTTCACAGCTCCAGAGTATCAAATACATCCTTTTTCCCCCCTACACAAAACTTGCAGCAGCGCCCCGCAGAAGTGATCCCAGAGTTTACTCCAAGACACACGGCGGTGCTGGCAAGCCCGATGCATGCAACTAATCAGATACAGATGATTCACATCCTAGGCAAATTTCTGGCGCGGGCGAGGGGCTCCCGCAAATGCCAAGATTGTCGTCACTCGTCTCGGCGACAGCGTCGCACTTTCCAGGAAAACAATTCCTCGCCGGTTGGTTGGTGGGTGCCCCGAGTATCACTCTGACGTTTCCCCAGATCCCATTGCATCACAACCGGCAAGATATGTATGTAAATGTGTCGTCCTTGTTTTTATCAGCTACACGCATTACGTGGAGCAAACAACGATTAGCATGCGCGGGGAGAATTCAGCGCCGACAGTGGGCGAGATAATACATCAAAAGGATAAATTTGTTCTGAAAACAAAAATATCTTCTCGATGAGTGTGTGTGTTGCATTCTGCATTTTGTAAATGACCATACTGGCTACAACACACACACACACACACACACATCTAGACTAGACAAAGGATCATTGTCAATCCTCTCCTCCCCCTCCCCCCCCCCATCATCCCTGCCCCAACCCCATCAGCTCAAGCACATTAATTGACTGCATGCATACAAAGTACGCCAAAACTTGTAAAAAATACCAGAACACAGTAATATAATAATTCATGGAATAAATGCTAATATTCTCCTCTCCCTCTCTCTCTCTCTCTCCCACAGCTCTATAAGTATAAGAGTCATTTCCATGTGAATATATATATATATATAGTTTTGTTTGTATATGTGTGTGTGTGTGTGTGTGTCCCTGTGTAGACAGACATGCACCGGGTAGAAAGCAAGCACCCAAAGAGGGAGAGAAAAAAAAAAAATATCACGGAATGGGAACACACATCCATGTGCTTTTCGCATTCATCTCACACAGAGACCGGGGAATTAACTGCGACTTCTGACGTCAATATCTCCTCCTCGCAGAGAGAGAGAGAGAGAGAGAGAGGAAAAAAGAAGAGCGGGAGAGGGGGAGAAAGGGAACCAGGCTGCGGTGGAAGTGTGCATATTACAGCTCGCAGGGCGCTATATTTAGATTTCTGAATAATGATAACTCCTAAACTTCTGACTTGGTTGCATGTAAACCAGAACACCCTTTACGACATACCTCGCATGTCCTCGCATACATGCATACAACATCCTTGGCAAGCACGCAGTCATTACGTTCAACTTACACGACACCATCATCGAACTGAAGTGGAATGCATTCGTGAAACAAATCGCCCTGCCTCAATGGGAATCGTACATATGGGAGAAGATACTTTCTTTCCACGCAAATGTTTTTCCCGATGTCTCAGAAGGATTTCAAGTACAAGTAGTGCATATTTTCCTCGCCAACATATTCCTTAGTCCAATGCAAGTAAAAAGAGATAGGGCCATTCCGTCAAGTTTACCGACAAATGCCCACATGATTCCGGCAGAGCTTTGTTTATAATGATGAGCATACTGAGAAGCAAGATATTTTTGTGGCATTAAGTTTTCACGACTTTGAGCAACGGCCTTTTTCATGGCATGAAATTTTCGTGAATTGTCACTAGCATTCAATCCATAGAGTGTATATAACAACTTTTGCGTGCATTCTAATTAACAAATCTTGGCTCTCGTAAAATTTGCAAAAATTAAAGTACATGTGAAAATTTCTTGTTTTACAAGATGTTCCTCCTCCCCCCCCCCCACCCCCTTATGCACAGTGATGTATTAACTCCTTCGCTGACATGCACTCAATATATGACAAATTCTGTATCATTCTATACCGCCCATTGACTATGGCACTAAAACATTCACACACTATCACTATGAAAAATATGATGTAGCTTACAAAATACCGATAGTGTACATATTTCATATCATTATCAATTATCGTGGCCTTCCAATCAATGCACACAGCCGACAAAAATTTTCCCCATCAGAGGGAGGTGTTCCTTCGCACACGCAGAGGAAGTCTTAATGTTGTCTAGCTCCTCTCTGGGCATAATTAAATCATTCATCTCGGTTTCAAGACAGCAACGCTACATTCTACACTTTATATGGCTTTACAGCATGAAACTACATTGTCCGGGGAAAGTTCTGATGACGTGCACATTTGAACATAATCCAGGAAATCCTACGGAAATCATAACTACAATTACCATGGTTCTTCGAGCTGTGAGGCCGTCCTTATCCATATGTCCTTTTCATATTTATGTACTTCAAAAAAGGGATAACGACCACGATCTCGCAGGAAGCTGCGAAGGAGACGGATAGAGCGACAGTCCGAACACAAAAACACATTCATACATAATGACGTTTAGAGAGTCTTGCCTTTACAATGGTGTTGCAGTCTTCAATGGGCTTTTTTAAAAAGTACGTCATCATGTCCTCCTACACAGTATAAAAAAAAAAGCAGCTATTTACGATACTCCTAATGAATCAACTCTTGAAGCCATACATCATCCTTTTTCTTATCTATCTCTCTAATATCCATCTATTCATCTACCTACCTATCTATCTATCTATCTATCTATCTCTATCAACAATTGCAATACTGATGTACAAGCAAAAAAATACACCCCCTCAAAAAAAAGAAAAAAGAAAACAAAAACAGTGCTCTTTTATCACGTTTTTACCATTTCTATTTTATGCAACACTTGCATCTGACACTGCTGGTCCGGCATGTAAACGAGAGTTTGTTTTCCACGCCCCATGCGAGGATGCCCGTCTCACAAAAACTGCAGTTACGTATCCCTATCCCCCAGCAGGAATTTTCAGAAAGCAGCCTTTTGGAACACCAGTGGTCCTTCAGGACCCTCTGGATGAACGCAGCAGTGGTAACCACTTTTCCAGGGTTTTAATACAGTGAGCTGACCCCTGATGCCACCAAGGGTACCCCAAATAAGACTGTAGTTCCAAAGGGGGTGGGGGGGGGGGGGGGGGGGGGGGGGGGGGGGGGGGGGGGGGGGCCCATCTTACACTGCCCTCTCACTGTGGAAGGCCCTTTTCTTGGTCTTGTAACCACAAGGAAAGTAACCTGGTATGTCCCCCCCCCCTTCCATAGGATTTCCACATTAATACTTTTAATATGATCAAATGTTTCAATGTGTGTATTTGTTTGCATGCACACATAACTTTTCTCTACATTTCCCCCACTATTTTACAAGCTTAAGCATGGGCGGGGCAAATGAATATAAACTAATTAACCCCTAGATCTACAAATTAAATTTCAGCAGCAGAATTTAGAATGGCAATATCCCTAAAATATTTCACTGATTGATTCAAGGGAGCCCTCTCCTCGTTTCTTTCTATTTTCTCCTCCTGTTTATTCTTCTTTGGTTCACAAAGAAATTCTAGTAACACCCACATCTTTCTTGCTATTTAAGACCAGGTATATAACTCAAATTGGAATCCAAATGGCCTTTTTTCAAGTGCATATTATTCTGTAAAGAGGTCATAAATGTAACAAAAAAACCCCCCAGAAAAAACATTTCAAGACCATGCGCACAAGCACAAACTAGACAATAGAGCACAAAAACTTGTCACACATTCAGGTGCACTGCTAAGTACCAGCACAGATGGCACTTGAGACAAGTAACTACATTACATTCTGTTGTTGTTGTTGTTGTTGATGCCATTGTAAGTTTTTTTTTAAACAGAACATTATAAATTGTCACTTTTAAAGACCTTTTCTGGATAGATACTGATTCTGAAGCCACCTTCCTTGGGCTTTTTGAAACGGAAGTACAATTTGCCAACATATAATGTATTTTGTTCAAGCGCTATAGATATAAACCTTGACTTTTAATATAGGGTGGTGCGGAGATGATCACAGAGGAACGCCCAAAGCACCTACCAGGCATAATATTTTATGGGTCCAGAAGTCATATCCATCTTTAATCAATTCCACCCTCATTTATAAATGTTTCCTACCACTGCATATATGAAATTTGTAACCTGCAAAGATTGACTACATTGAGGCTGAATGCATATAAATACTATCAGTCAAGATACTAAAATGCAAAATGGTTATGCCAGAAAAGTCTACAATAGATTTCCCGCTCTGCAGCACCTGCATTTTGACTAGTTGTCACACTCCTCTCTAGCACGAGTTACAATGTGTTCCGCTCACCCTCATTTAGGGTGTGGTCCTGAAGCTGTTTCACGTAGTGGTGGCTTAATTTCATACATTGTTGAAATTTTCAGTCTGAGGTGTAGGATGATTTTTTTTAATGGGGGGGGGGGGGGGTGGAG
This sequence comes from Diadema setosum, assembly GCF_964275005.1. Classification (NCBI taxonomy): domain Eukaryota; kingdom Metazoa; phylum Echinodermata; class Echinoidea; order Diadematoida; family Diadematidae; genus Diadema; species Diadema setosum. Next base: position 11,083,963 of record NC_092706.1, read on the forward strand.
GAAGAGGGAGGTACTAAAAGCATGAACACTCCAGCATAGAAAATGTACCATCATGCAATCTATGAACGAATATCATCATGCTAACAAAACATTCACAGGATGGTTTATTCTTCCATTATTGCACAAGGGAAATAGTGATTAAATACAGTAGTAAATCTAGTTACAGATTTTTCTCTTTTCAAAGCAGTTGGCATTCATTTTCAACTCTGATGATGTGTTTCACTGCATGATATGAGAGACATTGGTGATTTGGTGTGTAGATCAATGCAGCTCAAGATTTTCCAAAACGGAAACACGAGGTGCGTCCACATTTTAATCATCATGGTATCAAATATCATAGTAGTAATTTGTTGGCACCATTCTCACTTGCAATATACCATGGTAATAGAAACTGTGGTACTTCCTTGGCAATGTTCTTATTCAGAAACCACAACATCTTGGACCGAAGGTACACCAAGGTAAGCACTACGCATGTACACATATCTCTTACTGGGAGAAGGCGAAAAGTGTGCCGGGTCACATGAAAAATACACCGCTGTACAATCGCTGGTATTTCGTGACATGATCCACACTCGAATCTTGCAAACATATTTTGTAATATTTCACAACTTGTAGTTTAAATTACCACCCTATACATCACAGTATTTTGTTTTTGTGAGTGTGTGTGTGTGGTGTGATGCATTTGCTTCACATTACAAATATACTACACAACATACAGCCATATGTGAAATGCTGAGGAATTTCACCATAAATAAAGCATGCACCTATATTGTTAAACAACAACTTTAAGTCTTTTCAAACCTCCTGAGACTACTTCATTTAAAGTCCGCCGACACCTTGATGCAGTCTATTTGCCAGTAGAGTTAAACTTCCCACCCGAGGGACGACAGTCAACTGAAGCAGTAGTGTGGATCAAACATGACGCAACATCACATCAGAGATAACCGTGTGTCACTGATACAGCTGAATTTAGGCCACATTTCCCGTCTTGTCCATGTAAACATGGTAGGGTCCATGGTTAGAGATACTACACTATCATACTTCTCTTCTCTTCACATTTCCCTCTGAAGCAGATGCACAGACGTGGCAATCTGCACACGCTTCGGAAAAAGGCCAGTATAGTTGAGCTCACTCAAAATGCCGACACCAACAAAGACCGCCATCTGTAATCTAACCCACCCGGCCCGTACCGCAGAAAAACATAAACAAAAACAGATCATATCAAAATAACACTACAGCTCCTACACACCCAAGATTTGCACAATTATGACGATATCGTCCATTAGCAACAGAAAATATCCTCGCTTTCATATCGCACAGTAACAGAAAAATAACGAGCAAGACTCATCATCGTCACAGGGTTCTCTCTGCCGGAAAAAAAAAAAAAAATTGAACATCACAGGCATGTGAACGTACATGTACCTCTTGTTCATTTTTATATCCAGGTTTTGTTTTTGTTTTTTGGTTGTTTTTGTTTTTTTTGGCTAATCAACACCTACTTCACATAAATGAACTCTCAAGACCCAGAAACCTTAATTTGAAACTGATCAGATTAATTTGATAAGGAAGCGAGACCACATATACTTCTGGCAACAGGTCCAAAGTCTGGGGGGGGGGGGGGAGGTAAAATGGGTTTTCTTGGAGTTTTATTGACATCTAGACAGAAAAATCACTTCCTTCAAACCACCTCGTGTTGCAGGAAATATCACAGTAATTTCCACTTAACTACAGTCTGCTATTTAAGAGAGAGAGAGAGCGAGGCAAAAACAACAACCAAACAAACAAGAGAAATAAAGAAACACTCTGCACTGAATTTCCTCAATTAGTACGAAGTTTTTAGGCTGAAATCCTGAACAAATTTCAGACTGCCTGCGCATATCAGCTCCTTACTACAAGTCCGGTGCTTGAGATTCTCCTGTACAAGTAGAAACTTTTGCATGATTCATCTCTGTGTGCTGAGCAACATATTGGCAAATTAGAGTACATTTGTGCAAAAATCCACACATCCCTAAGTATGAGTTCATTAATTGTTTAACTTGCTGTCATTTTCTTGCTTGTTCAGTCAAGTCTAAAATTCGAAAAAAAAAAAAAATTCTGCAGGGTGAACATCCATGTTCACACAGTTGAAATGTGGAGCAGACTTGGAAGCAAAAGGGCAGTGCTCATACTGTGAAACTGTTACAGATTTGGGGGCTTCTACCTTAAATCAACTGACAAGCCACTACTACAGTATCATTTACTTTGCCTCTACTGGACTCAAGTGTAAAAAAAAAGGTAACATGCTGCCTTGAATACTGCATATATATGCCATATAATTAGTTTTGTGAGCTATTATCTTGCAAATCGTAACTGGCAAAGACAACTGTTTCAGGAGTAGTGAAATCCGCAGAAGAGAACCATAACTTGATTAACGAGAAGTCAGTACCACCCTTTTTTTCAAAAAGGAGAGTGGGTGAATTCCCTACTTTGGTAGATGACATGTATGACAAAATAAATGGGTGATAGATGATGTGATCTTGGCCCATTGATGATTTCGAAGTGTCTGCCTACTCAACAATTCATGAAATATTGAGATCCCAACAAATTTGACACATGGCGCATACAGAAAATTGCTACTACAGTTCCTCTTCGTAGAAGCCTGCCATCAAACAGACCTTGACATTTCCATAGACGTGTGGCAGAAATGATTTTTGGTTATAACGCAGCACACGCGATTACGAGAAACGGAATCCATGTTTCATCCAGGCACAGCGACATGTGTTTCCTTCATTGGAAAAGTGTCATATATTTCACACAGATGATCCGCGGGGGATGTTCAGATGATGATGTTTTCGCGAGGTTATCAGCCAAAGGTAATCAATTCTATCAGAGACAGGACAGCAATGCAGGCAGGAGGAGAAACAAAACTGAAAAGGATGATGGACGGTCAAAACAAAAGTGCAGAAGGTATCTGCACTTACACACCTTGAACCTTGAAGAAGTAATCCCTGTTGCAGCTTTTCGTGGGAAGCTATACTGGGATGGTACACGATGACATCAAATGCCAACGGACAGAGTGTATTCACAGATGGCAAATATAATCAATTATAAATACAATAAATAAAAATTTTTGCCATGTGCAAGTAAAAACCAAACCAGTGGGTTTATAGCATTCTGGATCCGACTGGGGGCTGCATGTTCCGAATAGATGGGAGGGCAGCCTCTTGAAAGCACAAAACCATTAGTTCTATCAGAAATACAGCAGTTTATATTTACTCATATCATATGCAAGAGATGAAGAGAGAGAGAGGGAGAGATAGGGGGAGAGAAAATTGTAATGTTGGGAGTAAGAACAGCGCTGCTGGGTGGTAGGGCCTATGTGAATGTGGCTATTGGTTGGGCAGGAATTCACAATGGAAGTGAATTGGGATTATCGGGCGCCTTTATCCTGTTAAAATCGGCGCATTCCAGGAAGAGCTGTTAACAACTGGTATGACTAAACCACGGTAGGCCTCTGACGCGGAATAGACTCTGCACCGCAGCCATTGAGAAGGGTGTACAAGGGAAAGTCACAATGCGGGGCCCTCACAGGCTCCCAGAAACTAACAATGCCAAACAACAAAAAGTTTGGACTTTGCCGGCTCACAAATCCAATAATGATAACCAGCTGACATGAATGGGCAATGGAATGGATAATTATCCATCATACTCACTCATTTACTGCCTGTGCTGGCGAATTTCCGAGTATTCTTCTGCGAGTCAACACTAAGCCGAATGCAGTCTGACGAGTACTTTTCCTGGAAATGCAGAGCGAGCCGTCGAACAGTCATGGCACACTTTGCATTTGTGTGCGAGTTCCCGGTATTCGAGTTCCAATGTAAAGGAGGCGAACAGGGACACTACACCCTAACGATCAATTCTGTGTACCTGGGTATGTGTGTGTGTGTGTTTGTGTGTGTGTGTGTGTGTGAGTGTGTATTGGTTTGTGTGTGTGTGTGTGTGTGTGTGTGTGTGTGTGTATGGGTGTGTGTGCGCAGAGCTAATTCAGTTACAGGCTGTCCCCATACCCGATGATCTATGTGTGTATTCCTACACACAAGGATCAATAGGAATGGTATGCAAGAGCAGCTTTGTCTCTTCCTCTCTCTCTTTCTCTCTCCTTCTCTCTCTCTCTCAAACACAGGCAGGATGCAGGCTCAGCGCAGTATATTCACTACATCAAACACACACACACACACAGACTACGATGAACTGAACGAGGGGAAAAAAAGAAGTGCCAGGCAAAAAAAAAAGTGCCACCACTTGCAACATGCATCAGACAGAGGGTATCAGGAACGGGACAGAATGAGAGGGAGTGGAAAAAAAAAAAGAAGAAGAGAGAATCGTGAGGGTGTAAAGTTTACTTTGCTACGGAGATAACGATGACCAATTGCACAAATAGCTTTACCGTGTTGACAGACCCACAAATAAAACAACACTCCCTACGTCTTGGATCAGACGTTCTCAAAAATTAATCGCAATGAACTTTGGACGTGTGCCTCGAAAACAACTCGGCGTACTACAGTATAATGAAACAATTGGAACAAGGTTTATGAGAGGTACATAGGCCTACTGGCTTTAATTTTGGAGCACTTTACACACGGTGGGCAATCTGTTTCGAGGGACATTAAATGAACACGAGATAAACTCTTCGAGACTCAAACTGTCAGCAGCAAATCTGCTGGGAAAATCCCAGCCTTGCCGTAGCGAATTCCCGTTACTCGACCAATAATGGCGGGCCGCCTTCCTGCAAATCGGAATCAATATATCCGGGGTCACTTCCCACGAAACCAACTGCACCGAAGCAACCCCAAAAGGAAGAAAGATAGGGCAGGAGGATTAAAAAAAAAAAAAAAATATCTAGCCAGGAGGGAGCCAAAAACACAGAGCGAGGCCTACACTGTTCCATCCCCCCCCCCCAACCACCAAAGGGCTGGTAGATCTACGTTCCCGTTTGGTACCCTTGCCCTCAACATCTTTTGATTGAAATCCACGCATGTGGCAGTATTCTTCAACACGCAGGGGAGCATGTGTGTGTTTGTGTATGTGTGTGTGTGTGTGGTTGACCTCTCACGACCTCTACAATTTCTGGAGGGGGGGGGGGAAGAGGGGAGAGGAAGACAAAAAGTCAGGGGTATTGGCAATTGCTGTAGTTTTGCCAGATGTTTACAAAAAAAAAAGGCTCCCTAGATTGTCTTTCTTTTTCTCTTCTATCCAACGACCCACGGCCTCACACATTTCTCTCTCTTTTTTTTTTTTTTCTCTTCCTGTTTCTCCCTCTCTCCCACTCTCTCTCTCTGTCTTTCTCTGTCTGACCCCTCCCCTTCTGTTCCATACTGAATTCTGAAATGCACACAGACTTTAATACTCATACCATCAGGTTCTCTTACGGGTTAGCTATATATTTCTGTGTCATATCATTCCTTTTCCTCACCCCCTCCCCCTCCCCCTCGCCACCACCCCCCCCCCCCCCCATGCCTGGGTTCTCTTTTGGTGCCCCAGCTGTTTGCAATGTGTGTGCTGGCATGTGTGTGTTTATGAACTTCCTGCGAGCGTGGAGAAAAAAGTTAGACTCTTGATACAGTTGTTTTTGTACATCAGCCACGTTTCTCCTCTGGCAAACTGTAACTAAGCCCGTTCACGCAACAGTTCCAATTCGAGCATATGCAGATAAATGTCATTGCAGACACTCTCCTATAGTTCACTTGTACCTAAGGTACTTGGAAAACTGATAGATTTTCATGGAAATCATATTCTAAATACAAGTACGCTGTACGCATGAATTCATAAGTTGTGTATAATAATTCATGTGAATGTACAGGTAAATGTGTTTTCTTTTCGAACAAATCGAAACACAAGCCATTCACGCAGCATTTACAAGTAAATTACCACTTTTTGCTTTAAAGGGGACCTCCGGATGATTTTCAGACTTTTACATTTTAACAACTATAAATTAGTTAAACTGAGGACAGAGTTTCAGAATTTATAGTGATTGGGATGAGGAATGAGAATGTTTTCAAAATTTATAACAAATTGCAATGAACAAGGATGATGACATGGCAGCCTCACCATAAGAATGTAGGATTTGGGGCTCAAGGAAGCAGAACAAAAGAAGAAGGCATGCATAGATTTTTCACAGGTGAACTTGTTGAGCATGTGGTATTGTAATGGAATTACACTGCTACATTTCTGAAATATATGAGGCTCCGATGTCATCAACACTGTTCAGTGTAATTTGTTTAAGATCTTAAATTCATTGGTTTCTCTGCTCAAGGACCACAATAAATTCCACGAATCTATACACGGAGCTGTCGATTTATGTACTGCATGATGTGAAATTATGAAAATCGTCCGGAATGCCCCTTTAATAGTTGGTTGTTTTCTTCTGATGAAATAACATCAATATTTTTAACAAGCTGTAGTTCGGCAGTCATTGTAGTCCATTTCACCTGTGAACTGGCATATTAGCGGAAGATGTTTTTAAGGACTCAGCTACAACATTCAATCAAGAAGATATGCAAAAATCAACAAGTGCTGTGGCAGATTATTTCAGTAAATACAATGATCATGAACTTTCTAGTGCTCTTTCTGGTTTTGTTGTTGTTGTTGTAGTTTTTCTTGAGCCTAGTTTTCCCGGGAAAAAGGAGATATCTCATACAAGCAAACAGAACACTTCACTATGATATAGTACCAGTAGGTATACGGACTCAATGGGTAAGTTGATGTAAATAGTTGAAGGAGAGAGCACAGCGGAAGTATCTTTTGCACAAAGAGAGGTTTCACACTAGCAACAGAATTTGTTCATAATCCACCTCTGAAACATGTTTGTATTCGCATTTCTTTAACATGTTTCTAGACACGATTTACAGTCACAAAGTGTTCAGACTGCAAAATGATTTCTTGCCGCATGCTAGTAAACTGCAAGCAGCATTTCACCTATCAGTTGTGTTGCAAATTCTGTTCCTTGTCAATCAATTACATATATCTCTCAAAGCACTTTGAAAAGGAATGACACCAAATGTACATATGAATTGCGTGAATATTATATTTCTATATCATTCTTTATACAAGACAGCATAACTACAGTAGTCTTTTCATCCAACAATGGCTGCATGGAATCTTACAAAACTTGCAACTTTTGTCCATTTTCCCTCAAACTTTCACTTATGTATTCTCGATAATATTACTGCATTCACACAATCCACATGTTTATTTAGGTTTCATTCCTCTTTTAAAAGCCTTCATTTCCATATGCCCATATAACACTCGAGAATTATCAGTCTCTGGATCACGATGCTAACTACTGTTTTACTCACTGCCATTCACAACTGACTGATGACGAAAACTTGCTCTGCTGCATGCGAAGCACGTCAAATCTACAAAGTGCGCACACCTACATGTATACCACAGCTTGACCCTGGGTACTGTATACGCCATATATTTCGCGAGTCTAAATTTGCCCGTATTGGGAATTCCTGACGATTTTGCGAGTGGTTAAATTCGCGATTGTGGAGTCCTGTACTGAACACAGAAGTGTACACGTGTACGTCACATTCACATCGGGATAAGAGTCAATATTTTCGCATGTCTTTCATTTCGCGAATAGCACCTAACTCGCGAAATTCGCGAAACATTCGGCGTATACAGTACCCTTACCCCATGGCCTAATGTAGCCAGCCGTATCATGATATTAACCCGTTGAGGACGGACTGATTTTGCTACAACAAACATTTCCCATAGACACCTGCCCGGGTATACTGGGGACTCGTCCTCAACGGGTTAAAAAAGAACTACATTCATACTGTAAAACATGATATTCGCAGCATGAATTTTTCACAAATAGGAACCGACGGCCCTTTGTCGCGGCATGAAATTTTCGCGAACTGCCACTGGCATTCAATGCATATCATAGTGTAGACAAGAACTTTCGCATGCATTCTAATTTCGCGAATCTTGAAATTCGCGAAATTTTAAAATGCACGCGAACATTCCTCGTTTTACAGAGTACCGTACTTTCTACCTTCATTTGTGTGCCTCTCTTTCATCGCACACTGCACAAAGCAAATCCTTGTGAGGGTTACCATACAATATTGGGATAGACTTACTTCTGCATCATGATACAGACCGCATGGTAGTGACTGATTTTTGTGTGTGTGTCCACACAACAGTTTTCCCATCAGCGTATTCAAAAAAAACCCCAAACAATTATCAAAAGCATTCATTTTATAGGGTCTGTGTGAATAGCCTTTCACATCAGTTTTGTTTTATTCTTTATTTATTTTTTTTTTTTTAATCTCACCCTCTTAATAAATCCGTTGAGGTCGAGTCCCGAGTATACTCGGGCAGGTGTCTATGGGAAGTGCATGTTGTGGCAAAATCGGTCCGTCCTCAACGGGTTAAAATTACGAGGAAGACTCATGAGTACTTACACAATGTTAACAGACAGTTTTTTTTTTTTTTTTTAAGTTTTCCCTTTCCCCGCTATCCCGTTTCCTCTTTCAGCTACTTGAGTTTGTTTGTGGAAACTTTAATGACCCCTCTGGCTACATGTAGCTGGCGATCTGTCCTGAATCAAAGACAATGGCATAATGCACGGATCTGATAGGTCGAGGCTACAATAGACTACATATGTAAAACAATAACAACGTATCTGCTGTATAAAAGACACAGGTGCAACACAGGTGCATCGCTTGGATTCAGGCCAGGGTCTGCTAATCCATTTTTTTTTTCTGAATGTAAAAGTTTCTAAACTTTATCTCGTTTATTACTTTCTCTCACCTTTTATCTCACCCACCCCCTCTCCCCATAAGATGGGCTGAACATATCAGATGGCCTTTTTCGCAGCACAAAACTCTCGCAAATTGCCACAGGCATTTGATGCATTGTGTAGGAGAAAAAACAACATGCGGGCATATTACTTTGGCGAATCTTGGCTTCTCGCGAAATTTGTGGAAGTTATGCACACAAATATACCTGGTTTTACAAGTATCAAAGTCATGGGTGCAGGCATTCATGAGACTGAATGTACATTGCACTTCAAACAGATAGACAAATACTATTTTGCGTATGATCATATCTTGAGCCAACATAAATGAGTTTCCATCGTATGAAATACGAGTTCAGCTCTGCCCTTGGTCGCCGGCTTTAGCTCCACACGATGCTAATTGCACAATTTTGAAAATGGAACAAAAGACTGGCACAGAGTGTGAGGAAGTACTTTGCCCAACTCAGTTATTCCTCTCGCAATACGCAATCCAAAGTCCACGATACATTTCCGAATGGATCCAATACATGGTAGGCCTCTACCGGCTCCAGACAAAATGGCCACATAATGCCTTATCACTAAAATAAGCCCTAAAGCAACAAATTAATGATCATATAGCTGCTCTTATCATTGTTACAGCTCCACATTCAAATACAAACAGTAGCACAATGAAAGGATAAGAAAACAAATCTGCTATTCTCATAAAGCACTGAGCTATGCAACATACAAATCTTGAAAAAAAAAAAAAGCCCCTTCAAAAATCACCATTCCGTAAACTACAATTCATATGTATACAACCATGAATGCATTACGATACTCGACATAATGGCCCCTAGCTGCCTAAATGGCTGTGGCCTGTGTTCACATATACCCTAGAGTGCACACTCTAGAAATTCAGTATTATCTTTCATATTGGTGATCACCAGGACATGGAAACATTATTTCTAACATTCACAGAACCCAAGGAAGATATATGCACTTTAAGCATGTAACAGGACGCCTGTCGCCTGGTCATCAAAGAAAACATTCTGAGGGTGTGTTTATCTGAAAATTTTCTAGGGCAGAATCACGATCCTAAACGCATTTTAAGGCATTTTCAGGTGATATATGAATGCAACTGTGTTTTTAAATGCTTTTATAAATGCTGATTTGAAACGCCACTCAAAGGGCATTTTGAATCAGCACTGGAGACCACGATCGCCTTTCCGAGAGTAGTATAAACGCAAGGCAGTTTTGAAATGCGTTTATATCACTGAGCTGCCAAGGGAGGTCACCTTCCATGCAGAATGCAACCGGCAGGTTACAACACGGGCCTCAGTTGACCTCTGCTTTCGAGGTCAAACTGCTCAAAGCAGCTGCACAGTGATAATGCTCAAATCACAATTTGATGATGGTTAGATAAGCGAGAATCCCCAGAATCATTTTTTTTTTTAAACCCCATTCACAAACACAATTCTGAACGAATTTTGAAATGTGATTCTTTCTCGCAAGTGAGATAAACGTAGCCAAAAAGAAGTCGGTGCGCATATCTTTCCTGTTCAGATATCTACTTCACAGTTCGCAAACATGACAAGATACATACCCTGCCCAAAACTTGAAGAGTATGTTGTGCATGAAGAAATGCACTTTGCAGCTGAGAAGGGAAAGGTGGCACAAAAAGCATCAAGAAATTCTTTGCAGCATTTTTTGCACCACCTTTCCTACACAATCCCCCTCGGTCTGATTCACACTAATAATGCCTTGAAGGGATGGTATACTTTTGGTTGACATAGGGATTTAGATTCTAACTTTTTGCGAGATATTTAGAAACCACTTATGCCAATACTAAAAAGCACACAATTCAAATAGGAATTTAAAGTCTATTCAGTAGAAATTGGTTTTGAAAAAAAAAATCAAAAAGAAGGAGGTCCTTATAAAAGGTGGAACCCCTCTTTTATTACCAACACTTTGTTTTACATTGTTTTTTTATTTCTCAGCCATATCAAGACCTATTTTCATCAAGTAAACTTTTGATTCCTCTTAGAAATGTTTGCTCTCCAATATTTCGTATAAGTAATTTTGAATTATCTTGTAAAAAAAAAAGTTTAAACCTGAATTCCCATCTCTACCAAAACTATATCATCCCTTTAAATTCAAAATCAGGTCACAAATTTGCAGTGTGGCACACCCCTGATTCAAAAAAAGAAGAAGAAGAAAAAAAAAAAGGATGGCTGAATGCTCCATAACATACAATACCAACAAAAGATTCTTTACAAATTCTCCCCTTTTCTGTCCTGCCTATAAGTGCACACTTGAGGTAAGTGGGACCATGCAAAAACTTGATCTTTGTGGTTCCGGAAGATTTAAACTATGCCTACAATTAAAGATTTTGAAACAGCGACTTTTGTGAATAATTACACCTCAAATATATTAAAACTAGGGAGGGGTAAGAATAGCTTTGTGAATGAGCTCATATGTTGGGGAGCAATGGACCATGGGCCTTTTCATATTTATAGCAAAAGAACTTACAAATGCATTTGCATGTGTGCTTGGAGACATATTTCAGTTTATTCTAGTACATCTACTTGAATTGCATTCCTCTCACACACATTTTTTCAAATCACATCTGGCCACTCAGGACCCACAGTTGTTTTCCAGTCGTGTCTTGCTCGGTTCTGGGAGTACGTTTCTGATATGAAAAATCGTTGGTCCAGCGTTGTTTTTCATTTGAGTTTTGCTCCATTCAATATGCACATTTTGTAGTCTGAAAGCTGTCGGTTGGTCCACAGTTGTTGCTTCTTCTTTTCTTTTCTTTTTTTCAGTCGAGTTGAGCTCCATTCTGAGAATGCATATTTTGTATTAATCTGAAAGCTGTTGAACCAGAGTCGCTTTTTAGTCAAGTTTTGCTCAGCTCTGGGTGTACATTTGTAGTTTGAAAGTTGTTAGTCCAGGAATTGTTTTTCAATTGAATTTTGCTCCATTCTGCGGTGTCCTGAAAGCTGTTGGTCCAGAGCTCTTTATTAGTCATGTTTTGCTCAGTTTGTCATTATGGAGCTTTAGATTTTTGTGACGAGGACGTTCAGAGGAAAAGAACATGTTCTGAGCATGCGCAGAAACGCGCATCAATTCAATCTATTTATAGCTCGCATCGTCTGAGTTTTTCACTACGCGTTCTGGGCTATTTCTATGTCCGTTCAATTCACGACGCAGAGAGCTACTTGATGCACTGATCATATGGGGGCGCCATTTTATTTTTTGTATGTTGCGTCTCAGTGTAATCTATAGCTACTTTTTAACACGACGCAGGGAAGAGGAGAACGTCCAGCGCAAGCGTCGGCTCAAACGTCCGCGCATCAAAATCTAAAGCTCCCTATTGGATGCTGTTGGTACAGAGTTGTTTTGGGGTCAAATTTTGCAACGTCCTGGGAGCTCATTCATAGTCTGAAAGATTTTGGTCCAGAGTTGCTTTTCAATTGAGTTTCACTCTGTTCTGGATGCACATTTGTAGCCTGAAAGCGTTTGGTCTGGAGCTCTTTTGTCAATTAAATTTTGCTCCATTCTGGGCACACATTTTGTGTAATCTGAAAACTGTTACTGTAAAAGTGGTTTCTTTCGCGTACAGATACTTTCGCGGTTTCCATTGGTGCCGACTTTTTCGCGTGTGTTTAAATTCGCGGTCAGCAAAATCTGTGTTGTGTTGACCATCAATACCATCAATGCGCGGAATTTTCCTGTGTGCGCAACAGCGTTGTAGCAAGCGGCGAGTTCAAAACATTTCCTTGCGTGGTTAATTTCGCATGACTTTTCAAAACATTTTCGTGTGATGTTAAATTCGCGGTTCAACCTCAAAACGCGAAAATAAAACCACCGCGAAAGAAACCACTTTTACAGTAGTCCAGAGTTATTTTTCACTCAAGCTTTACTCAATTCTGGATGCATAGTATGTCATCTGAATGCTATTGGTACAGAGTTGTTTTTCGGTTGAGTTTTGCTACATTCTGAGTGCCCATTTGTTGTCTGAAAGCTGTTTAATAGTCTAAAGTTGTTTTTAAATGAGTTTTACCCAGTTCTGCATGCCTATTTTATAATCTGAATGCTGTTGGTCCAGAGTTGTTTTCCAGTCAAGGGTTTGCTTGGTTCTGGTGCACATTTTGTAATCACAAAGCTGTTGGCACAGAGTTGTTTTTCAATCAAAGTTTGTATGGTTCTGGGTGCTTGTTTGTGTCTGAAGGGTATGGCTTTCAAAGGAGGTGCAAGATATTACCTTTATATGTTACTCCCATCTCTGTGCATGCTACCTACTATGTTAGCACATCAAATATTGCCAGTATGACGGAGAGGTCATGGAAGTATGTAATACAGCTGTGGTATGCATTTCTTTTCCAGATACAAGCAAGTTGACTAATATCAGCATCCGAACACTCCATAATTATGTTTAGAAATGCATTTTAGTAGTTCTGGTTTGTCTTTTCTGTCTTATGTCTACACTTTTGATAGGAAACTTGTCTTTGAATGTCGTGTGCATGGGAATAAGAGTAAACTACATATAATGAGCTAAATACAAAGTTATATTAGATACTTGAGATAAAGGATTCACAACTCAATGCCAACTGTTTGTTATACAAGTAACTGTGATCAGCTCGTAGCCAAAATTTCAGAATTCAAAGTATAAATGGAAAATGGCATATTATTCACAAGAAAAATGATGTTGTTAAAAACACACACACACATTTGTGTGTGTATGTACTGTATATGTATAAATGTACATTAAAGTCAGAAAGTCTCAACATGATTTCCAGAATCACAGAGGGAAATGGATAGTTATAAGACTTTTGCTGAAATAGAAACTTAAAATGTGTTGCATTTTTGACCACAGATGAGGATCTATGTTGTAATCCGTGAAATACGGTCAAAAGTGCAAGCCAAAACATGTAGGAGTTCAAATTCACAGGTCCCTATGTTTTCATACAGCATACTGTATATTTAATCCCTCAAGTTACAGTTAAGCACATGAGGGACATCAAAACAAAAACAAAATTCTTGGCCACATACATGTTTACACACAAAATTACAAAACAAACACGAGGACCCACTGTTGTGGTCCCTCTAAAGCCCTGCCATTCCGGGAATCAAACATTTCTTGCCAAGATTTGCTCCATTTCTGGCTCACTCTTTGATTTTCTCCTTTTCTTTTTCTTTTTTTTTAAACCTGCAGCATGCTCAATGATTTACTGATTGCAGAAAATGGCATTTCAGTGGGTCAATATTTTGTGATAATAACCAGCATTCTCTAAAAATAAATCCGAAGAATAATACTAGCATTTATATAGACAAATATATCTTTGTTTAGATTCTAAAATTACATACAATTGTTTTTTTTTTTGGGGGGGGGGGTGGAGGAGGGGACATCACCAGAAAATTAATCTGGGTTTAGAGAAAACTGTTTTCATTTCAGTTCCTGATCCAAATTAGAGGAGATATTATACAAAATGAGTCCACACAGAATCAAGAAATATGTTTTGCAGCAAAACTAGAAACTGCAGGCAGCTGAATTCTTGACACACTTTTCCCTTGCTTTCAAAAAAAGAAAAGTCTGATATATTTTCACAGATACTGTTTCACCACAAACACACAGTCTTTTAAAAGTTATTGCAATTCACATCTAATTTGCTGATCCACAGCAGTAGTGATGGTCTTGAACATGCTCCATGAAACACTCAGAAAATCCTATCCATTCTATCTATAAAAAAAATACTGTCTTTAAAGATAATAAAAAGTTTTGGTACCTCAAAAATGTCCTTGTCTTAGTTTGTGTTTCAGGTTAAAGTACCTTTCATATAACTAACACTGTGAGACTTACTCGCCCCAAAGTGCTCTCATGTCTTAGTAATCATGCAATTAACTGCGACCAGCAGCCCCATACGCATAGCGTAATCGGGCTTCGCATTGTAGCATTCAGGATCATGACAGATTTAGTATCGCTGGATAAATGTTAACATAAAATCCCAAAAATTCTTCAATTTGAAGACTTACCAATTAAGGTGAAGTATTGATAACAGGCTTCGGGCAACGTTTGGTTCTGCCTATAGTCCCTTTCTGTTCGAATTGATGACTGAATGTGACTCGGCCGAGAGGACCTTGGGAGAGCTACATACACCATGTACACTGAATACTACAGCCAGTGCATGCGAACACATCACATGCGCACAAATTTCAAATCCCATATCAACGGATAAGATGTTTGTGTGCGCATGCGCTGGCCGTAGTAGTCAGTGTATGCATCGGTCCATGGTGTATGTAGCTCTCCCAAGGTCCTCTTGACCGAGTCACATTCAGTCATCAATTCGAAAAGAAAGGGACTATTGGCAGAACCAAACGTTGTTCGAAGCCTGTTTTCAATACTTCAACTTAATTGGTAAGTCTTCAAATCGAAGAAATTTTGGGATTTTAAATTGACATTTACCCGCGATACTAATTCTGTCATGATCCTGAATGTTACAATGCGAAGCCCCATTACGCTATGCGTATGGGGCTGCTGGTCGCAGTTAGCTATGCGTACAATGGGCTGCACGCTGCTGGTCGCAGTCAGTGGTTTCGTACAATCTTTATCGACGCTGTACGGCGACAGCTCTGGTACGAAACCATTATTGCATGATTACTAAGACATGAGAGCACTTTGGGGCGAGTAATTCTCAAGGACAACGTACTTTAACGTGAAACACAAACCAAGACAAGGAAATTCAGGGAAACTTTTGAGGTACCAAAACTTTTTATTATCTTTAAAGGTCCTGTTTACCTTTGGAAGCAGTGATTTAAAAGAATGTTCGAGATATCACATTTGATGCATATGTGCAGGTCAGTTGTATCACAAAACCTCTTACCATATAAAATGTTTGCATAAAATATAAGGAGATATCACTATTTTTCCCAATAAACCATAACTGTTTAGTCTGAATTTTTTTAATTATAACTATTGTTTACATTTTGTATTTCTAACAATACTTAACATTTATTATATACTGATTAAAACTTTTGAATTGGTTGTTTCTATCCCTAACTCACATTTTAGAACTATTTTGAAGCACTAATGCTGGGTTTTTGTTTCATCTGCAAATGGTAAATCATGCCTTTAATGCAAAAAATAAAAAATAAAAAGGTTGGGATTTCTCTATCCCTCTCATGAATGTATGATATTCAAACGAGGCATTTCACCACCAAGACGCTCCCGAGGCATGTCATCTGATTACACCACCCATCACATCCTTAAAGTGTGCATGAAAAATAATACGACACCATGTGACCCTGAGCCGGTTGTCATGGCAGCGGTGAACCAATAACAAGGCACGTTTCTGCGAGTTGACTTCTAGCCAAGGTAAGGTGTAAATGATCACAAAACAAATTCTTCATATTTGAACTTAGTGGACTGTCATCGTGCATCCCTTTACACAAGACATGTGCTGAAGATGAGTATGAATGGAACATCTTTAGGACTATTTTCAATGATTGCGCAAGGTCAAAATATGGAGCTTCATAGAATAAAACGGAGTCTACACAAACAGGTTACCTTAAAAAAAGATACTCTGTAATTGTGAATATCATCTTGCTTATACAATCACAGCAAATTTCTGGGTAACTAAATATTAGCCAGTCGAGAGTGTTTTCTCTGCTGTGTCTTTTTTCCCCTACCTTGCTTAGACATGTAGCTGCTTAAATGTCTTCTCTAAATAGGAAAAAAAAAAATGAAATAAAAGTAATCCAGTATCATTTTGTTGGTGGTATAATGAACTACACAATGATTCTAAAACTGGCTTTAAAAAGGAAACAACTAGGCAACTGAACAACGTTTCAGAAAACAATGAAATATATCAACGCCCAACACAAGAACGTTTTTGCAATGTAGGGCCTACATACTGTACAAACTACGTAGTAATGATGATGGTGGTTGCTTTGATTTTGCACCTTTTCACCTAGTCATGACACTCAAATTGCTTTTCAACGCACTTTTCACACCCATATGTTATGTTGGCTGACTCCCCCTCCCCCCCCCCCCCCCCCCTTAAACATATTCTCCCTGGGAGAGCGTTCTAGCCAGGCTCACACTTTCTAAGGTGCCCGTGCAAATGTTAGGTGCAGTAATACCATGGAACTATTAAATACTATTTAGCAGCTCCATGGTTATACTATGTCTCCCATCTTCCAGACACAACAAATTTGCACATATATATTCATATCTCCTCCACACGGGGGCCTGAACTGTGGACCTTCCAATAACAGGTGCAACACATAGTTACGACCACTAGCCCAGACAATTCTATAGAACTCCTCCGACAGACAGACTTGCAATGCAGTCTTGTGCAGGGGACAACCTCACTATTAAAGCATTCTGGGTCATCTGCTGAGTTGCTTGCCTATCCCCCCAATTCCATGGTACTCCTGACCGAAATTTAGGGAACTCTTCTTCGAGCATAGTTCTCTTGAAAAGACCATGTGATGTCGGAGCGACAGTTTGCTATGCACATTTAAAGGGACTGTACAGTACTGACTGAGGTGGGAATTCATGTTTTGAACATTCAAAGTGAGATAATGAGAAACCTCTTATGAAATATGAAAGAGCATGTAATTTTGAGAAGGATTCAACGTTTATTTGATGAAAATTGGTTTTCAAATGGCTGAGATATCCAAAAAAGTGATAATAATAAAAGGAGACAGGCCACGCCTTTTATTAGGATCTCTTTGTTTCACCTTGTTTTTGGATATCTCACCCATTTCAAAACCGATTCGATTTTCATCAAATGAACATTTGATACCCCTTAGAATTGCATGCCCTTTGACATCTCATAGAGTGGTTTCTGAATATCTCGCAAAACGTTAAAAGCTAAATCCTTGCCTCAACCAGAACTGTACACACCCTTTAACAGCACTGCAGATTTCTTTGGCTTTCCTTTTTTCCTTCCCCAGTCCCAGACCCAGAGAACATTGTAACATGAGAGTAGACAACAAACACAAGGATGTTGGCATTTCAACTCTGCACCATATCCACGCTCAAAAAACAAACAAAACAAAACAAAAGCAACACGATTGCATCATTTCTGCCTCAATAACCCAGACTACCTGCATCTTTACCTTCCCCAGGAAATGCTTTTCTGCTTAGATGAGCACGTCTCCTTTCTCACAACAACAATTGTTACATTGGGGTTTTTGTTGTTGTTGGTTTTTTTGTGTGTGTTTCAGGTTTTTCTGCACAACATGCCTGTGACGAATCAAATTACTCTCTGCACGTACAGCCTTACTATTCGCTCTGTCATACTTGAAGATGGATAAAAATAATCTCCCAGTATGTTTGTGAGCACTCGTGCTATTTTCGATATTGTGATCCAATGAGGCAAGATCGTCTGACAAGGATCACGCGCGACATATATTCTGACACTCACCTGATAGTCGACCAACCAAGTTCGGAGGGTGGCTGGAAACAACAATCTTGGCTTCTGATGAATGACCAATGAGAAACAATATCTGTGGAAAAGGGGTATAAGAGAGAGAAAAAACAACAACAACAACACTTCATGAACATGAGATTTCAGCATTTTTTCATTAAAAAATAATAAGCAAATTTATCTGTTGCTCACATTCAACCAGGATGCCTACACATCTCATGCAATCATTTAGGCTTAATGTACCTGACACAAGAACATGGCCCTTTAATATAATTTCAATGAAGTTCAATGATTTAAAGCACCAACCCAGGATTAACCTAGACCCTTTGTGCACAAATGAACTGTTTTTCCATCAATTTCTATCCACTGGACTAAATTATGGTCAAAGTGTGCCTAGGGGAATCTTTGCCCATAACATGACATTTTTACTAGTTATAAAAGGGCATTCTTGACTAGTTTCTTTGACCTTGACCTTTGACCTTCCCCTCCAGCAGTTCACTGTTGAATCTATTTCTACTCTTCTTAATATCAGATAGCAATACCGATGCAAAGATGACAGTTTTCACAAAAGTACAATGACCTCTGACCTTGATCTCTGACCTACATGTACCACCACTTCCATGTTTATACAGAAGACTGTTCATTTATTCCAACTCTGTCCACCTAAATACATGAGCTGGGGTAACAACTTTAAGATGATGTTTTGTTGTTGTTGCAAATGAACAGTAACCTCTAGGCTTCATCTTTGACTATTAAATCATTTTACATTGGACATTTCTCTTCCATACCTACTCATATTAACACTTGATTCCTTAAAATAAATGTATAATTTACAATAATTGAGAGCCTATTGACCTTTGACCCTATGGGATTTCACTCAAAATCTAATCGGCACTTTTACACTCAAGAAAATCCATTACATGCTCTCCCCCCCCCCCCATGAGGTTTCTGACACCCTTCAAAGAGACATAAAAACAAAGGATATAAATAAAACACAACTAAAATAGCAACTAACACAGTATTGATAAACCAAATTAAAACATTACAACAATCTATTATCCCCGTGAAACTTCAAGATAGTATGACAAAATGTACAAACACATAAAGGAATCATTATACAAAATATACATTACACTGTATTCCGACCAATCAGTCAATGCGCAGATAGATAAACAGTGTAGTACAGATCAGTGGGAATAGCACTTCATTCTTGTCTCTTCATTCTTGAGACCATGAACTTAAACATCTGGTCTAGTTTGGACAATGGAAAGAACAAATTTCTCCAATTTCAGGTGCAGCATTGGTTTTATGTTGAGATGGTCTCAATAGTACAGTGGGCTTGTGAGGGAGTTGCATCTCTTATACACCAGTTGAGGGTGAGCTGATTTTGCTTGAATACACACATTTCCCATAGACACCTGCCTGAGTATACTTGGGACTAGTCTTCAGTGGGTTAATTGTAACACAACTTCTTAAAAAAAAAAAAAAGGCTTGATCTTTGCTATCATCTCACAAGAAATCTTTAGCAGAATGAGTCCAAGAAAGCTTGAAAGTATGACTTGCATGGTTAAAGGTACAGTTTAATTTTGGGAGCAGTGATTTTAAAACTTTGAGTTATCACATTTGATGCATTTGATGGGGCGACAAGACCCCGTATCTACAAAACGTCAAATGTTCACGAGAGCCAAAAAACATGGCGGCTAAAGCACTGTGGCGAATGGGATAGCCTTTCCTTTGACATGCCGTGGTGTCTTCATTTTTGGAGTAAGACAGTTGGGATTTTGACAGGACATCACTTAACCCATTATTTGACCATTAATCCAAAAAAGTCATTTTCACCAAAATTGCAGATACAAGGTCTTGTCACCCCAGCGACGATATGTGTATAGGTCAGTTGTATCACAAAACATCCTGTAAATATTTTGCAATAAAACCTAAAATATAAGGAGATATCACTGTGTTTCTCATTAAACCATAACTGTAAACGGTTTAATCTAGAAACAATTTTATTATAACTATTGTTCACGTTTTAACATTTAACAATACTTAAAATTGATTATCCTGAATGAAATTTTTACAATGGTTGTTTCTATGCCTAACTCACATCTTAGAACTATTTTGAAGCTGGGTTTAGTTTCATCTGCAAATGGTAAATAATGCCTTTAACTCTGGGAGTGCCCAGTTTGCATAGTTTACTCAAATGCACAACCGTGCACAAACCGATCAATGATAATATATGACAATATGTCACAGTACACTGACGGCATCATAATCATAATTGAGTCAAAGAATGTAAGTCACAACAAAGTTTGCAATTTTCTTCACAACTTTGCTGTACTGCTGCATTTCCATAAAAGCTTCTCCAAAAGATTTGATGGTTTTGAGAAACAAAGTGTTTTCCACGGTGCTCATACCTTGCCGTCTCAGGATAATGTGACGCATGGAGAGTTTCCACCGTGGCGGACGAAGAGTTAACGCATCCCCCGAAACAAATCTGCTACATCATGTAATGTTTACATGATGAATTCCACCCTCTCATTTAACTCCCCAGTAACAGGAAGACACCCAAAGCTTTCGCAGGAAATGGAGTGGAAATTTGAGGAATACTTTCATTTTTTTATTTTTTTTTTTATTTGGAGTAAGCCTGTTTGTTACCACTGGCATGCACCTCTCTTATCCCAGATCTCATCTTGAAAAAGAACTTTGGAATGGATTTGGAAACAACAAAATCAAAACAATGCCCAATTCACACTGTCATTCATTCTGAGTGATGTCTGTGTGTGTATGTGTTTTCCAAGGGTACTCTTTTCCATAATACTGCCCAAATATAGAAATTGATGGCAATCACTATTTGATGGTCAATAAAATTATTCATTTCATACCTACTCATAATTCTTATAATAACTATTGCTTTATGTCAAGGATTCCAAAGTGAAGTACATATATTCTTTTTTTAAATTCTGCTTGGACATGTTGACGAGATTTAAGGACAAATACTACTGACAATCGTTGAGTTCTTTTTAAGAAAAAAACATATTTCACACTTTCACCTTGTGTTTTATTACGAAATGTCTATCTCATTTGCTGAAATGTCACTCATTTCAAAGCCATTCACATAAAGACTGTTCCTTCCTCCCGATTCTACTCCAGCAAAAATCAAGGACAAGGTAATCCATGGCAGCCTCTCATAATGTATATACACGTAGCATGTCTAAATCTCCAGCAGTTTGAGCTAAAGAAAGATTGCTGTGTTATAGGAGTTGCCTTGTTTACATTCTAAACCTAGGAACCTGAACAAGGAGATATAACTGTATGGCGGTCACATGACAACTATAAGGCATCAAATATCCCAAAGGTCATTGACTTTCACGTGATATATCTCCGTCTCATCCTCAGGGCATCTCCCCTAAAAACATCTTGTTACCGGTACTTACATTTTTTTTTTTTCATTTATAGGCAGAATTGGTTCAACACTTTCTGCTCAATATTTCAGACAAGCATTGCTTTGATTTAAAGGGATGGTATAGTATTGGTGGAGGAGAGGATTGAGCCTTTAACTTTTTGCAAGATATCGAGAAACCACTTGTGAAATATTACAGAGCATACCAATCTATGAGGAATTTAAAGTTTATTTGACGAAAATCAGTTTTGGAGTGGCTAAGATATCCAAAAACAAAGTAAAACAAAGCGATTTTAATAAAAAGTGGGTCCCACCTTTTATTAGGATTGCTCTATTTTGGGTATCACGGCCATTTCAAAACAAATCTTCAACAAACAAATGTTGAATTCCTCTTGGAATTGCAAACTATTTTATATTCCATAAAAGGTTTCTCATTATCTCACCCCAAAATATTAGAAACCTGGAGTTAGGTCTCGACCAAAACTATACGATCCCTTTAAGACACTGCCTTCACTGGATTCCTTTCTCACCAGAGTAACCCCGTTGTTTGATGAGAACGTGTGTGCAGTGCGCATCACGGCAGAGAGACCAGCCACGATATCTCTCGCCTTTTCCTTTCTGCTCTGGAAACGTGTGACTTTTTCGAGACTGCGCTGACTTCACCTTCGAGAAAACTATGACTCCAAATGTCATTTGTGCCTATTTTCCAATAAGCCATGCATCCCACATAAGTCTCATAAGGGAGAAATTAGCAAAAGCAGACAAAACAGAAAAAAAAACCTACGTAAACATCCTGCTCAGATTACACAAGCGACTCTCTTATTCACGTCACTGGGCGAAGGGGGAAAAAACAGGACAGTTCTGGACAGAGCACTGTTTTCTAAGAAGCGGCAACCATAAATCAGAAACAGCGCTATTTTCTCCCTCTATCTTCTTTTTTCTTTTTTACTGAGAATAGAAATCAAGGACTTTTTTGTAGCTGGGAGACTAAAGAGATGCTACGATCATCCACAGTCTGAGCATCACGTTAATTTGGGAACGGTCATCTGACGTACGCGTCCACATGCTAATTCAGTTGGCCTAGAAAAATGTGGAATGGGCAACTACTGACTTGCTACGTCGGAGAGAGGTTTAAAGCTACAGGGTACAATAATGACACATAAACCACTGGTGCACATAATAATACGCACTAATTTTTGGCTTACATCATCCCCCACACTATGTATTTTGTGAGACCGACTGACACAGAATCTTTATCACTGCTGTAAGAACAAACGATCCCTCCTAGCTCTACATTTCAAGTTGGTAAAAAAACAAACAAACAAACAAACTTAATTTGGACACTACCATACTGAAAGAGCTCTGCAATACAAGGTCTTTATATCATAATATCATAATGCCTACAACTGGTGTGTATCCAGAAATATGCCTCTTTCGAGGCCAGCAAAGAATCCCATGACAGGATTTTAAATGATGCATGCTTTCAAGTATGTTGTCTTTCTATATACTTTTCTCTTTTTTTTTTAGAACAGAGGAGAGTTATGTTCATGACTTTAATCCTACAATGGAATGTCATAACAATTTGTATTCCTTTGATCATTTCTAGATAGTTGTCAAAAAAATTTTGAAATTTGAAAAAAAAAAAATTGAATTTTTAAATGATGCATGCTTTCAAATATGTTGTCTTTCTATATACTTTTCTCTTTCTTTCTTTTTTAGAACAGAGGAGAGTTTTGTTCATGACTTTAATCCTACAATGGAATGTCATAACAATTTGTATTCCTTTGATCATTTCTAGATAGTTGTCAAAAAACAATATCTTGGATAAGGATGAACATACAGATAATGTTAAATAATAATGATTTGGATATACCTAACATTTAGAGCTCTAGAAATCCAGAGACAGGAAGCATGCACAATTTCTCTTTAATTCAATCATCAGATGTGAATATGCAACAGAATGCTCTCCTAATCGAGTGAGGGACTTTCATATTAAAATAGAATGTCAAGTTCCATATTAGGTTAGGACAAAGAGAGTGATACATAATTAATATAGATGTAATTCTGCAACCCACAATTTGAAGAGCAGATGTTTTCTTTGTTGCTAACCATTCTGTTGCAATAAACAAGCTCTGGAGTTGATACGACAATTATGGAATGTAATATTGTTCAGATTTCTGTTGTTTCATAAACATACCCTCAAGAAGATCTAAGAAGAAAAATGATACAATGCTGAGGGAAGCGCATTCATGCAGTTCTGGGCGTTACCGTCACACACAAAACAGTGATGGTGGTGCCATTAGTTCAAAGACTGAACAAGTACTTCTCACTCAGTTTTTATTTGGTATCAATTAATCAAAGCATCATTATCACCCAAACAAAATATATGATACTGATACGTATCAGTAAACTAATAAAAGTATATGAAATAGTTCACATCCTATATTTCTGACTATCCAGATAATACTGATACACTGCTTTTCAAACTGACTATCTTCCTTTGTGCATTATCAAATTACTCAATTTCATTTAGAAAGTTTCAAACAAATATTTCAGCACAAGTAGATCTGAAAGCAGGAAATTAAGTATGGTGGTTGGCTCATTATGTACACAAGATAAATGCAAAAAAAAAATAAATAAAATAAAACAGGAATTACATAAAATGCCACAAATCTTGACATTGAGCAACACCAGTTCATTCTTTGCGACTCCACAAAATCTGACTTTCCTTGACCACAGCCATTAATTTTTTTTAAACATTTAACCAATTCTGGGGATACACGAGAAAGAAAAATGCCTGAATATGTACATCAGGGCAGGGCAGGGTAGTATAGAATAGACCCAACCTCTCAAGGCCCTTTAACGCTAGATATCCCGTCATATTTGGCTGCAAAGTCAGATTGCTTGGTGCTGCACTGGGGGGAAACTCGCTCCGCTCCTAATTGCTCGCGCCTACGTCACTGAATGTATAATGTTTAGTGACGTCAATCGCTGTAGTCTCGACGCACTATCCCTACCCCTCCCCCCTCCGTCTCTCTTTCTCTCTCTCTCTCACACACATACACACGTTGGCGGCAAACTCTAATACCCAGCTGAAACCTTTATATCGAGACATCACACTTTTGTGGAAGCATTCTTTCCACGCATGCAACCTCTCTGATTTCTCCCTCCTCTCGGCCTCTCAATGAAGCAAAGGGTAGAGGGTATTGTCATCACGATGGACGTAATCATGGGGTGGGGGTGGGGGAGGGGGGAACAAAACAAAAAAGAAAAGGAAAATAGAAAGAACCTCTCCTCTCTCAAAACTACCTGCCAAAGAAAAAGCTTTCATTTTCTGTATAATCGGGGAGGTGAGATTGTTTCGTCTCACCTCCCTGGTAAAATACACATCCCCATCCGCGGCTGATACCCAAAAGGGGGTTTCCAGCTTTCCCTATATATGCGGGGTTTTGTGATTATCGATCAGAATAAAGAGCCTTGAAATTTGTCTTGCATGACGTCTGCAGGCTGAGGTGAACAAAAGGGACAAGGGGGGGGGGGGAATCAGGAGAATCAAAGGAGTGTAACAAAGGGATGAAGTGGACGGCTTGAGAAGGAGTAAATTGGGGGACAAACAGACAAACAGACAGACAGACAGACAGACACAAGGGGGAAGATGGCGAGCTCAGGCCTGCAACTTATCTACAGAGAAACAGATATCAACAATTATATCTGTCATTAATGGAATCCCATCCAGTGATCGGTCTAGATAGCATCATGTGACCAAACATAACATTGTTATGATGCTGAGGACGTTGAAGGCAATGGTGGCTAAGGTTTTTCGCATCACATATTACTGTTAAAGGTAACTCGTTTGTATCACAGTGGCAAATTCACTCACGCTACAGGACCAGCAAATGTGAGGAAAACTTCAAATAACATCTAACAGTTATACCCCTATAATAAACTTGCCTTGATATCAAAGAGATAAATCAGTATTACATCTAACAAGCAAAAACAAAACAATTATTTTATATTTTATTTTTGTGCTAGCTTCAGGTTGCACAAAATGCTTATAAACTTCCACTCTGTGAAAACTTAAACAGTTATAGTACTTATAGTTAATAGCTGGACAAATGTTACGGCAACTAATACAATGATATACATTATTTCAATCTACTTTTTTCCAATAAATCCATTTAGTGATGGAAGGATGATTCCCCCCCCCCCCCCCCCCCACATGCATCCAGGGCTTGACACAAACTTTTTCCTCCGGCGGCCCGTATGGGTCATTAAAATCTTTGAATTTTATATAATAATTCTCATCAAAATTGTAATTGTAATTCAGCATTGTAAGATAATTTCACGTTTCTCGATAGGTGTGAAATTGGCCTGAGAGACAAAAAAAAGATGGAAGAAGTGTGATATAATTTCTTTGCTGGC
This sequence comes from Diadema setosum, assembly GCF_964275005.1. Lineage (NCBI taxonomy): Eukaryota > Metazoa > Echinodermata > Echinoidea > Diadematoida > Diadematidae > Diadema > Diadema setosum. The sequence goes on from NC_092706.1 coordinate 11,109,980, forward strand.
TAACAACAAAACTACAAAAGAACACAGGAAGAGGAGTGAGAGAAAAAAAAAGAAGAGGTAGATGGGCAGACAGAAGCAGACAGATCTAGAATGATTAGAAAAGAGAAAGTAAAATAAAGTAATATGCAAAATGATACACACAAGAAACGCAGCAAGACTTATTTACATGAGAAATGGATAGGAGAAAAAGGGCAAGAGATTCAAAAGATATAAATAGACGGATGAGGAGAAGATGTAAATATTATCTCACTGCGGAAAAATGGACAGAGTTCGCTGAAATTGAAACAGGGTTTGTTATCGAAAGTAATAAGACCTGGGAGAAAGACCGAAAGAGAGAGAGAAAGAAAGAAGGAAAGAATACAAGAGATGTTAAAAAAAAAAGATGTGATAGAAGAGATGAGAAATGGATAGTTATAAAAAAAAAAAATTATCAATATGAAAAAAAAAAAAAACTGAACCATTATAGACATAAAAGAAAGTTAGAGTGAGAAAGCGAGTGGGTGTCAGGGGAAAACAAAGTGACAAGGAAATTAGAGAGACTTTATAATACATTTTACATAATTCATACACATTTATCTATCCACTATGCACAAACATACATACATACATACACACACACACACACACACACACACACACACACACACACACACACACAAATCTAATCAGGAAAAAGGTCTTTCATGAATTCACTTTTTGAAAAAAAACAAAAACAAAACATGATGAAGCAATAGATAGTACTTTTACAAGCCCATTCATACTTGTATGTGAGAACTGTCTGCAATGCAAATCAATTAAAGATGTCTTTCATTCTAAAAACGAGTCTGGAAAATATTATTTAAAATGAGTTTGGCAATTACTATTTCCATGCAACACAGAATCATTTTGATGCATTGTGATTCAAAACTTGACTCTTTGTGCTCTGTGTGAGGACAGCCTGAAGAAATAAGTATACAGGGGAGAGATGAAATAAAAAGGAGGCCAGAAACACATCCAATGGTATTAAATGTTTTAGCTTGTGATGACAGAAGCATACACAATGTATCCAAGCGTTAGCCATAAAAGGCTAGTACATACACATCAAAACACAACTGTCAGAATAAATATCTTTTCTTTCTTTTTTTAACAGCACTCCTTCAGAAATTGAAGAACTTTCTACAACTTGCTATATCTACAGCATTTGGTCTTTCTCAAAGTCATGTCAATGAGCTCCCTAATCACTCCATTGTAGTTGATATTGACCCTGAATTTTGATCAAATTTTGTCATTATTTTATCCTGAAATACATATAGGGTCCCTGTTTTATTAAAAGATAAATACATTTCCTTACTACACAGGCTGCCACAGACTTATCACAGATATTATAATCAATTATAACTCTTCATAAAACAGGGACCCGGGCCCTGTTTTATGAAGAGTTAAAATCGATTATATAGTTGATTTCAACTGCAAGTCTATGGCGACCTGTGTGGTAAGGAAATTTAAAATCGATTTTATCTTTTGATAAAACGGGGCCCTGTACAGAAAAAAAATTACAGTTTTCCAAGCTGATTATGATCACTGATTTTCTGTATACGTACATGGACAGGGCAACATGGAAGAAGCATATGTACATTCCCTAAATCACAGCATAAGTCATCTGTATTAATCTAGCATCTCTCTAAATGCTTGATATGACCTCAAAAATGGGGAACATATTTTTCAGTATTTCAATGTTTCACCTTGGCCTTGTGACCCTTAGCCCAGATTCTAATCAATACATAATTGGGAAGACTCAATGTGCAGGACAACTCTATACATATCTTGTCATTCTCGAGCTTTCGCTCGGTAAGTAGGCAAAATCGCTGCAAAGATACTCCAAAACATAATACCCGTAGCATTATTATGTGGCGGGGCATAAAACTGAAACCAATCTAAAATAGCACGACCCCACATTTTTTCTGGGTTAAGAAAAGTTTGCTTCATCACAGACACAACTGCAGTTAAATGCAAGTTAATAGCTGAAGGGGGAAAAAAAAAAAACATAGCTTGCATTCAAGTGCATGATCTTCAAGAGAAGAATAGTTTATACAACACAAGTGAATGATCTAAACCGATATTAAAGATGCCAGGTTTCCACAGCTGAGGTACTAGTTTTGTTTTTGAGGAGGTCAACCACTACACACACACAACAAACACCGAGACTATATTAACTGTCCCACGAATAACAATTAGTCATTAATTTTTTCCCCTCCTTATGGATGATTGAGAGCAGATGGACATCAAAAGCACGGGGAGTTAACAATTACAGCTCTTGCTCACCCTTTGCAATTACAGACGCTCTTCCTGGAAACCGATACAAAAGCAGCAAAAACAAGAAAAACAAATACATCACAACTCCTCAACTTAATGTCTGACCGTAAAATGGTTGAGGTGGGGATTCATGTTTTGAACATTCCTAAGTGAGATAATGAAAAGCCTCTTATGAAATATGAAAGAGCATGTAATTTCAAGAAGGATTCAACATTTATTCGATGAAAATTGGTTTTCAAATGGCTGAGATATCCAAAAAAGTGCTAATAATAAAAGGCGACATGCCACAACTTTATTAGGATCTCTTTGTTTCACCTTGTTTTTGGATATCTCAGCCATTTCAAAACCGATTTTCATCAAATAAACTTTTGATACCCCTTAGAACTGCATGCTCTTTGACTACTCATAGAGTGGTTTCTGAATATCTCGCAAAACATTAAAAGCTAAATCCTCACCTCTACCAGAACTGTACACACCCTTTAGAGTTTGATATATTATATTCAATATGTGAGCTATGCCCTCTGCTTGCATGTCAGTCTCTGCAAGTTTCATTCTTTCCTTCTTCTTTTTTTTTTAATGAATACTTCAAATCATGCATTTGATTGACAATTACCCAACATCAACGTAAATAAGCACTGAATTGATCAGTGTTTTGGTGCAGTAGTAGCCATGATAAAGAAAAAAAAAATCATGGGTGTACATACATTGTACTGGAGCAGAACTTGAACCTATGACCTCCTGATCTCTGGACAGGTGTCATCTCCACTAGACCACCGAGCTTTCCGCCCGACAGCAGGTGCTGGTTCTAATCCTTATAGTACATAGCGGGCACTGCGTAATTATTCAAATTCATGAAATTCTTCCGTCGAGATGTTGACGGAAGAAATTCATGAATTTGATACTTCAAATCATGTTCCTTTGTTTACTGGTCTTGTTCCTTTGCTTATTTTGGGGTGGTTGTTTTGGGGTTTTTTTTCTTTACAAACTGTGATGAAAATCCTAGGCATTCTTGCAGAGCATTATCACAAGATTAAGCAAAAAGCAAAAGGCACAGAATTTATACCTAAAATGATTCATGGACAGGAAGGGACAAATTGTGACAAAATGCCAACTGTATCTAGACAGCATATATTTTCATGATTCATACAATTTCCTGAGTCAAATACAAACTGACATAGTAGAGAAAGTGGCTAGAGTGAGAAATGTGAAAACATTTCCATAGGGTGACAAATACAACAAAGAGGGGACAAAAAAAAAGACATAAAGACATAATTATATATAATGTACATTACACATGATAGAAATGGTTAAAGAAAGGGACAAGGAGAATACAATGCAGGAGATATATTGACATGAAGAAATGAGGAACAGAAGGACATTTCTCCAAATACGAATAGGGATTGAATGGAAACAGAAGTAATTTATACACCACTTATAAACGTAGAACCAATGGTTTACAGGTATAACATAGACAGCATTAAGATTACCATCGAGAGCACTGCACCTAGATTTCTTTCCCATAGAACACATAATCCTTAGTGACAGAAATGATATCTGAACTTTTAATGATACTCCTTCCAGAGTGTGGATTAGAATCTTTTCTTTTTAAGGATCTTTCACCTTTCAACAGTTCTACTGTACTCTATATCGATGGTTCAAGAAAGAAAACAGCTAGATATATGAATCATAGTATTTAAACAAGAATGTCTTCAATAAATAGTAATAAAAATATCTAAAAATGAATAAGTGGAGATGGCACATATATACTAGGGAAAAATGAGAAGAAGTAGAGAATATGAAAGGCATACATATAGCCACATGGATTGCAAATTAAATGTACAGTTGAACCTCTCTTATCCGGCCTCCCTTTATCCGGATCTCTCTATTATACGGACGCAATCTCGCCGTGATTTTTTTTTTTTTTTTTATAATAATTACGGGAGGAAAGGGGGATTCCCAACTCCTTGAGAACTCCTACACAAACACACATGAATTACATATTACTTCTATCATTAACATACACCTCTATTTTGGGGTCTGTTACTGAGTGTAACAATGAAAAGGTTGCAGTATACACATTACTACATGTGGTACTACAATGGGCTACATCAGTACATGTACATGTATAAAGCATCGAGTCTCCCGTATCCGGCCAAAACCCTTATCCGGATGAGCCCCGGTCCCGACTTGTCCGGATACGAGAGGTTCAACTGTACTTCTATTCATCTTCTTTTCTATTATTTTGCTCTCCATTTGTGTTTCTGGGTCTGGTGTGAGCTTTTTTCCATCCGTGATTCTCGGTCGCATCAAGAAATTTACACGACCGTCTGGTCACTATCGGGTCACAATTAAAGGGCCCAGTGACGTTCAAATTTGATTTGCTCGGGCCAGTTGAGCTTCTCATGTATTGTATGACAGTCAAGATTGGGTGAGCACTGAAATACAGTTTGCTCCAAACGATTTCCACTCTCAAGTTGTGAAGAAAAAAAAAAAAAAAAAAATTGCACACAGCCGTCATTTAGCATTCACGCGGCAGTCATGTGATGCAAGTGCCATACAAGCTGATTGGGGGGGGGGGGGGGGGAGGGGGTGGGGATCTGGTCGCTGTGTTCTCGTACTTGTACTAGTCGCTGCGACATCTCGACTTGCGCAAGGAGGAATAGCCTTCGCAGCTCCGGGAGTGCAAAAAACAGCATTGCTGTCACCTTTGGACAATAGTATCCTTGATGCAAAGTCCTATATCCACAGGCAAAGTCTTCTCAGCGACTATTCCCAGGACGAAGAGGAAAAACCAGCCATCGATCATAACATGCGTATGCGACGCAAACAACACATCTCTCCCCGTCTTCAACTCGAACATACATTTTTGAACAAAATGAATAAATGGAGATTGCACAAAGACGAACAAATTGCAGGCGGCAAACCTTTACAATTAGCCTATTTCATAATCTGCACAACCATGGGGAAGTAAAGAACTCACAGAAAGTCATTTTTGACCATGAATGGTGGGTGATGAGTCAGTGACAAAAACACACAGAAGTATCATCTTTTTTTTCATCCCATATTCCACATTTTCGTACAAGTTTTATATTCCACTTGATTTTAAAGGGATGGTACAGTATTGGTGGAGATGAGAATTGGACTTTTAACTTATTGCGAGATACCAAGAAAACACTTATGACATAATACAGAGCATACCATTTTAAGAGGAATTCAAAGTTTATTTGATGAAAATCAGGTTTGAAATGACTGAAACATCCAAAAACAAAGTAAAATAAAGCGATCGTAATAAAATGTGGGTCCTACACTTTATTAGAATTGCTCTTTTTTGGATATCTCAGCCATTTCAAAACCAATTTTCATCATATAAACGTTGAATTCCTTATAAATATAATTACATGCTCGTTCATATTTCATAAGAGGTTTCTCATTATCTCACAAAAAAAAAAGTTACAAATGTGAAATTAGGTCTCAACCAGAACTGTAAGATACCTTTAATTAAAAAAAAAAATACAAAATTTGTAGGTTTATCACAACAGTCAATTTGAGATAGAATTACACAAATGTACAGTATAAAGACATGTAAATAATGTGTAAACTGAGGAACCTACTAAAAAGCAAAGCTTGTAGGAGGTAGGTTCCAAGGTTATGATTTAAGCATTTAGTACAATATGTCAATGATGAAAAATGATGAAACATGAAAGAATACTTTATGTCAAGAATATAACATGTCAAAAAATTGATAAATTCTAAAGTTATACTATAAGCGTTAAGTACAATATGTCAATGGCGAAAAAAGACAAAACATGCAAGAATACAATATGTCGAGAATATCATAAATCTGAGCCAAACTTCCGACAAAATGAAGGAAAAAAAGAAGATTTATGACCGTTCGGAATGTTCGATACTCGTGTGAACATGCTTGTCACATGGTCATTTATTTTCATCCCTCCTCCATCATGTGATGAACACTTTCTCTTCCTTGAAGTACACTTCACAATGCAATTGTCCTCTTTGAGACAGGAAGCAATTTTTTGCCTCGGGATTGATTGCCGGACATTCAGCGGTCATACCAAATATTACAGCAGGAAGTAAAACATGACAATTCTCATTGAGAATTGAATGCAATACCTTGCATATCGTTGTGACCAATCTAAAAAATAAAACACACTCACACACACACACACACACACACACACACACACACACACACATACAACATGTACTCTCCTAGCATGGCAAGCTTCAAATTTGGATCAGGGTTTTTTTTTTTTTTTTTTTTTTTTGGAGGGGGGGGGGTTTGGCACAGAGTGTGCATGTGACAGCACATCGTTTGCACACTGAATTAATTTCACTGAAGTACACAGCGACTCATAATTGCATCACCAGAGAAGGGGGGGGGGGGGGGTATGCCAGATCAATAGCGATAGCACAATTACGAAAATTATTCTCAGAATTTACTGATTGATCTCACAAAACTTGAGCACACAAATATATTCAACTACAGTGCAGAATCAATAAATGTGTTACGTCAACGAGCGATAGGGTGTAGGCTGATGATGTCAAGGAAAAAGGGATTTCCTCTTCTGTAGCTCCACACATGATTCAATATCACTCATCATACATTGTTTGTATGTATCCATGATAATTTTAGCAATTTATCTACTGGTATACAAAAACAGTCTTTCATCACGCATCAGAATGAAAGACACTCGCGGGGCTTTAGCGTCAGCAACACGCTGCATGCACAGAATGTCATGGGGTTCCATGACGTTACCATGACATTATTTTGCTCTTGCGACAATTGCTCCCACGAAATATCTGCAGGCTAAGCCACTCATAAATTCTACCCACAAACATCACCCTAACTCTAATCCTAATCCTCACATGAAACTCAAAACCTAAAACCCTATCACAACCTTAACCCTCAATGGATAAAATAAGATTGGAGCAATTGTCGCAAGAGCAAATGTCGTGTCACCATTTCATGGTGGTATCACCGATATAAACAAAATTCATCACTCCCCAATATTGCCTCCTACATTACACACATGCTTCATATTGTCTCGAAGCTAGGAAATTGTTTTCATACCCATAACTTTTCCCTTGAAAAGTGATTACACCTCTTTTTTATTTTGTCAATGTGGTTCTTGAGTAATCACACCCCCCCCCCCCCCCCCCCCCGGCAAGTGCATTAACACTGGAACAAAAAGTCTCCAGATTTTTTGTCCTGTCATTCAAAACACACATCACAAGAGCACAAGAACATAAGGGCTGGGGTCACCATCAAAGTAAATATCAAGAAATGTGCAGTTTGGTCGACAAATTACCACGATTGGCAATTAGCTGAATATTTCAGTCTGTCCGCACAGGTGCAAACTATCTCAGTATTTACATTGCGATTGTTATCCCACCATTCAGTCTGTATGAATGTGACTACTAGTGTACATGTATGCTCAAAAAATTATACTATTTATCCTCTCTCCAGTACACAGTGGTTTCTTTTCCATGTCAAGACACACCAACAGACATACGGACCTGGTGTCATTGTTTGATTCTTGATATATCAGGCTCTGTGATCAACTAAACCTGAAGAGAGAGAGGAAACATTCTTATCTCCTGCCGCACTCACTTATAATGATTTTTTTTCTTTAATCACTTGACCTAGCCAGTCATAAAAAGGAGGACATTAATACATTTATATACCTTGGAATAACAGTGGAGACAGTTTGGCTGCATAGCAAGATAATTCGAAGGGCTGCATCTATTATATACGAATTTATATTATCGCATACCACAGACGGGGGCATCTTCATTCACACAGATCATAAGACTTTTACGGGTATATTTGTTAAATTCAAAAGGGCATTGTGTAAATGTGTATGTTCCATGAATACACAACAATACACACTCATATGTGCACAATACACAGATAAAATGCATAAATGTATAAATGTGAGATAGATAGGCACACACATAATACATATGGATGTTATAAACACAGGCAAAAATGCTGGCATCCCACAGGCCAAGTCCTTGATTTCACTTGCTATCTAATGAGTATGATTGCTCTCGGCCAGAAAACATGGACATTTAGATGGAGCATTCTATCAATTTGTTCTCAAATGTTTTGAAATCCAGTAACCACAAAAGGAAAGTATAAGAATGACTCTCGAGGGATTCTAAACATATTGATAACCTGGGTAAAATTGATTTTTACCATGATTAAAAAATGCATTTTGTTTGTTTGTTTGGGAGGGGGGGGGGGTGATTAAATACTTGCTGTGACTCCCATATAATGTATGCCATGATAACCAAAAGAATTACACATATGAATCTTTAACAGAGGTAGGAAGTGATTTATAGACAAAATTTTACATTTAATTCATCAAGTCCTGAGGTCCTGAGCAGATATTGTCATCTTTCCTGCATAAACTTGGCAAATTTGAAAACATTGTTAATATTCACAGATCGTTGTGATCCCCCCCCCCCAGTGATTATTTTAACTGGCAGTACTTATAAATTAATGCAATCCGAACTTTACACGGGGCAAGCGGCCTCATGCCTCTGCTAAATGAATGTGTGCTTATATGCAACATGGTGGAGATTAGAAAAGACAGGATCAATGAATGAATGTGGCCATGAGCATCACTTACAGTTTAAAAGCACAGCATACATGTATATTTTCTATGACTGTTCAGTGCAAGCCATATGTTCAGGACATGAGTAAAATTTGTCACCAAAACTGCAAACATCAGGATCATTATGCAGTCTGCTGACAAGGTTTTCAACAGTAGCATACGAAAGAAGATCCAGATGATGAGGTCCTGGGAAAACCAATGCAGTCCCACGCAAATGTGATTCAACAGAAAGTGGGCTGAAACTGGGGAGCCACAACCGAAAGGCATCCGGCAAATGTTTCAAGCAGGCAAGATTCACCTACAGCCTGTAAATACACTTTCATGTGTGCTGATGTATGGTAGTTTGGAAAACCCCTTCATAGTTATTACCCTGAACCTAACCCGGTGTCTTTATTGACAAGACAAAAGTTGCTGCGTGACCATCAGCTCTGGATATTCTACGCCTCCTCCTCCTCCTCCCTCACTCTCCTCCTCCTCCTCTTTATCTCCTTGTTGAACATGTGCCTTTGATGAGCCTACAGTGATATCTTCATCATTTAAAGGACAAGTTCACCTTCATAGACATGTGGTTGAGTGAATGCAGCAATATTCAGTAGAGCACATCATTGAGAGTTTGAGGAAAATCAGACAATCCGTTCAAAAGTTATGAATTTTTGAAGTTTCTGCTCACTCAAGGCTGGATGAGAAGACTACTGTAGCTTGTGATGTCACATGAGTACAACGATATAAAAGAAAGAATAGAGAAAATTCACACTCTTCACAATTCTCACTTTTCTCGCATAACAAAAGAATACTTGACTTCTCTCTTTCAGAAGGCAGGGGGGAATAATATTATCCTCTACATATGTCAGTAACAAGTCGAAGAAATGTTCACTTAATTCAAAAAGTGAAGTTTTGTGAAATTCTCTTTTTATTTTCTTTATATGGTTGTACACATATGACATCATACACTACAGTAGTCTTCTCATCCAGCAGTGACTACACAGATGCTTTAAAAATTCATAACTTTTGAACGGATTGTCCGATTTTCCCCAAGCTTTCACTGATGTGTTCTACTAATATTGCTGCATTCACTCAATCCACATGTATATGAAGGTGGACTTGTCCTTTAACCATGAGATCTCTTTCCCTAAAAATGATTAAGATACTACACTTGTGTTATGCTTGATCAAAATCCCTTGGTGTTTTTTAGAAGACGATGAATGGGTCGAATAGCTTACATGACAACACCCCACTGCACAGCAGACAATGGACTGCCGGCAATCATAATGGAACGATCAAGAGTATGAAGCTAAAACCTGTCTGCTTGCATGAAATTTTAACCTTGGCTTTCACACCGCCTTGTTCCAATTTCGACAGCATTATTGCAAAATTCGGCAGAAAGGCTGTGTGAACCCTCCTGCAACTCTAATTAATGGCATTTCACTACTAAAAATGTCTTAGGTGTATGTTTGCGTTGTTGCTATTGTGCTCATGGATGGCCTTCTTTCCTTTGTGACGATGTGATGATGTCGATTGACGGTAGAAGCGGTACACTTAGGAAGACTTCTATTAAGTTTTTGTCATAATGGATGGATGTGAAAAAAAGACTCACTTACCATGAATGGAAGTGCAACAATATCCCTTTACCCTGTTGCCTTGAGAGAGAATATTCACTCTCTCCATCTTTCTCTCTCTCTCCCTCTATATCTCCCTTTTCTTCTAATATATATCTCTCTCCCTCTCCCTCTTTCTCCCTCTATATCTATCTCTTCCTCTCTCTCTCTCTTCATGGGTGCTCAGTCATTTCACATAATAACAATTACTCTAATTTTCTTCACCAGGATGAGTATTATCCTGTCACCTCTCCTTGGCTGTTGTTTCCCCTTCCCCCCCCCCCCCCTCGTTTTCTTCTTCTTTGAACAAACACTCCGCCTTGCTTCATTTCCATCCGTCAACCTGACTGAATAATTCACGCAAATTATATCCACCCCTCCACAACGAATTACCGTCCCCGTCCAAATGATTTTTTTTTTTTTTCGCAACGCTTCACTGCCCCTTCATCAATACCAAGTGTCTAATTATCCCCAATGCTTGGACCAATCCGATGCCCCCTCCCCCTCCCCTCCCCCAATCAAAACAAATTATGGAATAAAAAAAAAGATGAAGAAAAATACATCAAAAGTTACCACAGGCTTGTTACGTGGCTAAACGCTGAAAGAGGATACTTTCGAGAACACTAAGTCATTCACTTTCCAAATCATTAGGGTGTGGCAACGGTAAGTGATACAAGAGCACAAAATTAATGAAAAATGACTTCATCTCAATATGAGTTGCCTTTTGTGAGTGGAGAAAACTGCCAAGAAGTGGCGTACTGGAGGATTGGCCTTAAATACCAAACACCCATGAAAGGATTATAGAGAAGTGATGCCCTTCTTATGTAAGGTGGGGGGGGGGGTGAGGTTGTTTGGGTTGCTGTTGTTGGTGTTTTATTTTAGACTTTGATTATTTTGCTCTTCTCCCCTCTTTTTTTTTTGGGGGGGGGGGGGAGGGGGCAGTTCCACTGCATGAAGGCTAATGCTTTGGATGTTAATTAAGTACAAAAGAAAATTCAAGGTTCAAATACGACCTGGCGCATACATCCTTGGACAAACCTTTTAATGGAGCTTCTCTCATGTAATATATAAATCATATTATGTCATATATAACAAATCATATTTCATATACCTGTTTTTATCACCTATAACACCTACACAATGTCTCAATATAACAGCTATTCTTGTTAAATCACTGAACCGGGACGTCAATTCCTAAGAGGATTTGCTCTGTGGTGTAAGTTACAAGGACTGACATTACCATACACAGCAACAATTAGAATGTTCTCCACAGCTCCGTTTACTGCTTTCAATCGTAACAGAGGGCTTCATAGTCAAGAGGGAGATTGTGAAAGTATAACAGGGCATTCAGATGCAAAAAATTTATACTAGAACAGCATAGCTATACCAAAACGGTGTGGCTATATGACGAATTTATATGACTGAACGCTGATTAATTCTGATAACACCATATATACGTACGTTCCGGGAAATAAAGCTAGATGACGGAACGTTAATTTTTGAAGACTGTTGCTCCCGAAACACCGCATAAACGAACAACGTATAGCAAAATGATGGTCAGAGCATCGTTTCGAACTAGAACTCGATAACGAATCAGCATTCCATCGTGTCCATTGCGTGTCTGAATGTATGGCACCATAGAACGTATAACTGGGCGGGGCTTGATTTTAGCGAGCACGAAAGGTGACCTTGTACCTGTCACTCATGACCATAACAACATGCGCAGTGAGAAACTGCACATCTATACGACGTTTTTCTGACATGGTCGAAATTAGCGTCTCAACAATCTGTCGGCTATACGATGATTCTCTATACGTTGTTTCTTTATCAAGTTTTGGTATAAACTGGCTTGCATCTAAACGGGGGATAACTTGCACATAAAATGCATTATTTTTCTCAGACTGCCATCATCTGCCATTCACAATTTAACATCATACAATGTATGATGCAAGTTCCCAGGTTGATGTACAAACTCAGGGTGCTACATGACTTTTTTTAACCACTTGCCCAGTCGGGCAAGCAGATTGTCAAATTTGCTGCAAAACACTTGCCCGAACAGTAATTTTGCTTGCCCGAAAAGAAAGTCCAAAATATAAGGAAGTAATATTGAAAATCATGTGTAAGTCAAGGGCTTGATATAACACAATCATTTGAATAAACAGTGCATATTGATTCTCAAAACAATGGAGTAACAAACTTGGTCCGATCAAGCATTGCTGCTGCATTGCATTGCTTCATGTAGGTTTTGGAAAGTTGCTGAAATGAAATATGAAGTGTCTTGCATCACTAAGGAGTCATTGTCGTGGGCTTCTGTATGGTAGACTTTGTGGGTTTGTTGGGGGGAATAAGTGGAAAAAAAAGGTGGCTTCAAAACTTTGCTTGCCCAATTCGGCAAGCATTTATTCTCATTGTTCAAAAGCACCTCCCGGATTTGATTTTCGCTTGCCCCGGGCAATCGGGCAAGTGCTTATATGTAGCATCCTGCAAACTGTACATATCAATGAGTAAACGAATTTGAAGGGTTTGTCCTGAGTCTATCAAGCGAGGCCTCCTACAAATCAGCATCTGTTAAAGGACATCATTCCAGGACATTGTCACACCGAAGACCCGGCAGTGTGGGGATACAACTGGCATGACTCAGATTTCATACATGTATATGCGGAGATCTCTGTAACGAATTGTGCATATGTAGCTAAATCTCTTTGTAAGAACACTAGACAGCCAAATCTAGGAGCATCTAGGAGAATGTGAAATCCTTTGAAGACGTGTTTTCAATTCTGGCTTTGGACGTGGACGTGCTGGAGAACCTGGAGCATGCGCAGTTCCTTGAAATGACGTCACTACCTCGCCGTGCACATTCAGTCGCGCGACGTGAAATCGAAAAGTCCCTATTGATTTACTCAGGCCAGCCTTCTCTCCCCACAATTTCAAGTCTTCAAGGGGGTTCATATCACATCCACGGCAGAAGGAGTCTCAGCTCAAAAGAATTCAAACTGTCACAGAGGTTGAATTAAAATCTGGATGTGGTGTAAGAACTTTAATAATGTTGCACTGTGCAACCATTCTACTGCGTTTTTGTTGTTGTTGTCATTGTTTTAATGATCTTTACTTTAGTTTTCACCGACTGGCAAAGTCAAAAGATTATACTATCTTTTTATAATCTTGCTCTCGGGTGTATAATCACTGTGTTCACAATCCCCAACTCCCCCCCCCCCCCCCTCGGGCTACATGATGTCGTTTGCATTAAAACTTTGAAAAGTTGCTACAGTGTAGGTTTGGAAAACAACAGCAAAGTAGCTTTAAGTGAGCATTAATTCACTTTAACTTTGGAGAGAACCTGGCTGAAGGGCGTCTAATGGCATTCTATTTCTATTGTATACCCTTGTCCGGCACTGATAACAAGCCCGCTGCTAATTGCATCTACGCCATCGGACCGTGGCAGACCCGTACAACACTGCGTCAATACACAAGGCTGCGGTTCCTTTGACATCAATGCCAAAAACACGACGATTATTCCCTTTTTCCTGCTGCCTTCCACACCTTACATCCTTTAAAAAAAAAAAAGATATCTGAGCGATCATCTCGAAAATTAATTTGAGCAATCAACATTTAGCTAAAGAGAGCTCAAATGTATCACACCGTGTCACTCAAAAAAAAAAAAAACCCATCAGTTAAAGAGCTGCAGAAAGTGATTAGCAGGGTGCTAATAGAGCAAATTAAATTTCCCTTAATCTAATTTCATTCATAATTCACACTGGACTCTAACGAAAAGAAAAGAAGACAGTAAAGTGGGCAATTTACAAGAGTACCTTTGATCCACTCATGCACAAACTTAGGCAGTAATTATCGAAAGAACAAGCGCAAGGCGACCAACAGATGACCTTACGGTCTGAAAGTTAGCGTCAATACGTCATAAAAGTTTATGGATTATCAAGTATATATGAGGGCTCATCAAATAGTCGAAGTTAATTTCCATGATTTCATGGATGGAAAGTTAAAGTAGTAGTAATGCCATAGCTTTCCTAGCACTTTGCTTTATGACACACACTCCAGCAATATCTCCAGCTGATAAAAGACATAACTTTTCACACAGCTTGTAAAGACATACCACACTTTAATCACAGTATTTCTGCCTGTCCAAAAAATTGTTGGTACTGTGAGTTTCAAGGGCAACTAGTGTTGTGTGCCAATGTGTAGATTCAACATGAATACATACATACACAGTGGACTGAAGTGACCTCCCTTATTGGTTACGGAAAGAAGAAAAAAAAAACAACAACAACTTTAATGCTCAAACCCACTCCAAACTCCAAATAAACATTAACAAACAAATAGAGTAATATCCTATTCCACATGCTGGTTGACATTTCATCTAAATTAAACATTTAGGTAGCTGTACATGTAAACTATATGAAAGTAATGGAATTTTTAAAGCCCCAGATGTTTCAAGATGCAGTTATATTTTATTTTGTAGTAGCAATCATTTTCATATAAGTTGAGATTGGAGTATTGTCACAGGACAACAGTTCAATAGATATGTACACAAAAGTAAAAGAAAATCCGGTTTTTGATAGAGCAAAGCAACTACAGCCCCAACAGCTCACCACCACTAGGTTCTTTGCATTTCAACAATAATGCTCAGAATACTGTAAAACATGATATATTCGCGGCATGAATTTTCCGCGTATTGGAGCCAACAGCCTCTTTTGCGGCATGAAATTTTCGCGAACTGCCACTGTCATTCAATGCACAAAGTGTAGACACGAACTTTCGCGTGCATTAAATTTCGCGAATCTTGGCGCTCGCGAAATTCGCGAAATTAACATGCACGCAAACATTCCTCCTTTTACAGTATATGTACATACAAATACATGTATTTACGTAAATTTGGTAGTGTTGATCGCAGTGAGATACAGTCGAACCTGTCTATAGCAGCCGCCCAAAGGAGACAAAAAAAGAGTGGCCTTTATTGACAGATGGTCATTGTAGACAGGTTTTGATTGTTTAGGGATACTATTTGGGATGATACAGTCACCCCATGATCTCTCTTTGGTCCGTGCTGGGATTACATATGTGACCTTGCACCTCAAAACAAACAGAAAGTCGCCAGACATAAATTTTTAGTTAAGACCATATTCTGAAAGAGCAGACTTTAAGCTTTAAAATAATGTATAACTCAAATCGAATGGACTAAATCTAAATATCTAAATATTGGAAAAAAAGCACAAACTCAGGAAAAGTGTGAACTGAGAAAAGAGGCTCTGAAGTACAGTGTCTATTCAAGCGCTTAATCTTTACCAAACCGTGCTGGCTGTGCGAGGAATGGGACAAAAAACAGGAAGTAAACCACCAGAGTAACAACAATGAAGGGATCATTAGATTAAAGTGACATTAAGCATGCTTCATTAACACATTCAGTCCATAATTAATGCCAACTTTCAAAGCAGTAGCACTATCCTTTCAAAAGTTATTAGAGTTGAAAGTGAAGAGTGTGGACAAGGTTTTTCAGAAATGAAAAAGGGATTCTAAAGACACACCTAATCACACTATTCTACCAAAAATGTTCGAGATAAACTGCTAAAAAACACACTTTCCTGCCCGTTTTATGATACCAAATCTTCGCATAATGTAAAAGAAGACCCGCTCTTTCAGAAAATATGAAAAAGTCAAGTTAGGCTAGGTTGACCCATTTCACTTATTTTCAGTCCTCACGCAAAATCAGTGTGTGCGACTTTATGTTCGTTTTGAGGTGCACGGTCACATATTGTCATTTGTTTTTATTCAGAATTCAAATGAATACATGGATTGCCAAAAAAAAAGAAAAAAAAAATATATGTCATTTCCAAATTCCATGATATCCCGATCTTACAACTTCTTTTGGCAAAACTTCAACCACTCTGGGTCCGCTTGTTTGTTTGTTTGTTTGGTTGGTTGGTTGGTTTACTGGCTGGTTGGTTTTTACACACACTGCTGTTCTTTTTTTTTTTTTTTTTGATACATCAAGGTCAACTTAATTACACCTGTACAGTTTGGCATTCCACTCCAGGAGGGAAAAATACTTTGTAGATTTCGATACTAATGTGTGAGTTTCTATACAGGGACTCTTTTTTTTTCCTCGTGGGGAGGGGAGGGGGGTGTCTTACCTTTCAAAATGTAGTGTACGGTTGGAATATCATATGAGTGATATCTGTAGCACATGACCTTATCAGCTGTCATTAATCTATTATAGCATTATGATGCCAAGTTTTTATAGATTATTTACAGCCCAGCAAAAGGGTCAAAAACCTGGAAAAAAAAATCATCTGCCAAATGTCTCTTGGGCTTTCGATCTTTTGCTGCTCGCTTGTACTCTGTTTACCAAAAACATTTCTTTTGTTTTGCTTTGTTTTTTCCCCAAGGTTGACATCACATTCTCTTACATATCAATGTAAAAATGTTAAGGTCTCTGCATAATTTACAGACATGATTGAAGCTGATGAATAATTGCTGAAGTATCATCATACGGTACACAACATCACATTGCCTTCAAAAAAAAAATGGCACAGCCCTTTCCATCCCCCCACCAGCAACTTTTCAGAAAATCACATGCAGAATGCTGAATTGGAAATACCATCTCACTCTGTCTTGGGGTCATTCAAAAGAGAGGTTGTGCAGTATCACCCATTGCAGAAACCCAAATCCATGTCACACGGGAGACTGCATAGCACTTGTACTTTTCATTCAAGTGGAATTCTGTATGCCTGTGATAGATGTGTGAAAATTTAATCTTAGAACTTATCCCAACAGCGCCCTCTTTTGACAAGAGTCATACAACTACAAAACAGACTTGAGAAAAGATGGCGAAAGATTCTGGCTGTGAAACCCAAATATAAAGAAATAACAGAACCTGAATTCATATAAACTGGAGTAAATTTAGCTTCAGACTAGGAGCTATGATAATCAAAGTCTGCATTTTTCTGTTCATCATTTGAGTAATTTTATATGTATTATACAACTTTCATCCTGAAATGCCTTTACCTATTGTATTCAGGGAATACTGGGGCATATCTGAGGAAAAAAAAAAACCACAAGAGAGCAAAAAACACAATTTCTCTCTAATTTCATAGTTATCTTTCCCTAGATGGATATTAAATCATGTATTCTGGTACAGATCAATCAAAACAGTGCAAGATTGTCAGGGCAATTACCCCTGGGCTAAATACTGGTTAGTGATAAGGTTAGAGTAAAGGTTAGGGTTAGGTTTAGGTTTCGGATTAGAGTTTGGGTTAGGAATAGGGTTAAGGTCAGGGGAAGGGTCTGGGCTAATTGCCCAGGGGGTAATTACCCTAGATCCTTTGTGTCATCTCTGAAAAATAAAACCAAATCTACAGGGTAATTAATATAAAAGCTCACAGTACATTACTCATTAAGTGGTACTGGTTCCAAAACCAGGGAGATTTTTTAGCATTCTTTGGTTGGGTTTTGAGAAAGCTGTAGTTTAAGATATTATTTTGCAGAGAGAAACAAGAATACTTGATAGATAGGTGCATGTTCATCAGAGTTGTACTGGCTACTAGTCAATTTTTCTCATTCGTCCCGCAGCAATTTTGTGACTAAAAAACCCATTTGAACATCCGCCAGAGAATTGCTAGTGACATGCAAAATATTCCTACGATTTGCATCTCCAAACAAGCTGATCTCTTCATACCATTAAAAAATATAAACATGAATTTTGATATACGAGATGCCAACTATATCACCATTTATAGATCTCTCTCCCCTCTCTATCAAAAAGAGCTTTAATAAACACAGACAAAAAAAAGAAGAAATCTGGAGAGTTAACCCATTCCATACGGGAACCTGGTGGCTTGTGATTAAGTCTATGGAGATTTCAGAATTCAGTACGGAACAAGTTAAACAGAATACTTTAGGACTACATGTACAGTGTAGGTTATCTGACCTACGACAAACAAATAGTGAAATCTTGGATATCCTCTCTGCCAGGAATCATTTCGACTGACTAACAATCAAATGACAGGAAAGAGTAAACCAGTCTAACCACAACACACGGATCACTTCAGACATATGTAGAAAAAAAAAATTAGCCACGCAAATTGAAGTTGTGCCAACTGTCTTACTGTTTTCTAACTTCACTGCTGTTATTGTTTGTTTTTGTTTTTCTTACCTGGTTTTTATTTGCGAAGTCCCGGAAGAGATGAGCAGATGCCACTATTCGCTTTGTAGTCTGCGTTGGTGAAGTGATCAAACTGCCTGTGAAAACAATATAGAATAAAGCCAAAAATGAATGATCAGAAACCACTGTCTGCATCCCAATTAGTTTGCTGCATATATTACATACATGTATATTATAACGGGTGTCTCAAAAAAAGTGGAAAGGTGGATTTTCAGTGCCTTGCATTCTAAAAGTGATATATTTTTTGACATCATTAGAAAGATCATCTTCTGCAGAAGGCAATGATACCGAAATCATTAAATTTGGTGCAGAACTTTTTATTATGCCCTATTCTGTAAATGCAGTCATTTTCAAATTTTGCTGGATTTTTGTGAAGAATTTGGGTGCAACATGGGTTCCATACGGTGTAATTTGTAAGCCCGTTGATTCATGTCAACAAAAGATACAGCTTTCACATTGGGCACGCACACAGACACACAGACACACGCATACTGTTTTTTTCCTGGCCCGTGTTACTCGTAACAGTCCATATATCAATTTTCTCTGTCTTCTTTTCTGTTCCAAATTGTTACTGATCGACTTCTCTGACTTCTGCTTTCATAAAATAAAACAAAATATCAGGATGGAATTCGTCTTGTTGCTCTTGTATTACTGCTAGGGATTAAGACAAGTCCACCTAAAATAAAACAAAATATCAGGATGGAATTCCTCTTGTTGCTCTTGTATTACTGCTAGGGATGAAGACAAGTCCACCTTCATATACATGCGGAATTGACAGAATGCAGCAATATTAGTAGGACACATCAGTGCAAGTTTAAGGAAAATTGGACAATCCATTCAAATATCTGTGCAGTCACTGCTGGATGAGAAGACTAGTTAAATACTAGAGTGTAGATGTAACATGCATAGAATGATATAAGGAAGCTATATAGAGAATTTCACAAAATTTTATTTTTGAAAAAAAGTGCACAGTTTCTCGACTTGTCACTGACACTGACTTGTCACTGACATAGCATTCTTCCTGCCTCCTGAAAAAGGCAAGTTCTTTTATTATTATGCAAGAAAAGTGAAAATATGTTAAATAAGGTGAACTTGTCCTTTAAAGCCTTCTTCTGTCTTTCTCTGTGACGGGTTGGCTGGGCTCTACATGTACATTGAACGGGGCTAATCCAATGCAATTACTAAAATACACGCAAAGACAGATTTGCTGCAGGGTCGAAAATTTGCCTTTGCATCCACAGTATCTACATTGTATAACTAGAAAGGTATGCAACTTCTTTTTTTTTTTAAAGTAAAACTCATCTTTAAAGGGAAGGTAAACCCAAAGAGCAATGTGGATTGAGTGGACAACAATACAAAGAAAATATAAAGGATATTCAACAAAAATTCACTTTTTAAGATTATGAAAGAGCAGTGGACCAACCGCTTTCAGAAAGCAGGGGGAACAATTGCTACCCTTAACATATGTCAATATCAAGTTGATGGAATTTGTAATTTTCATGAAAAATTTATTTTTGTAGTATTTTCTTTATATTTTCTTGATATTGTAGTCCACTCATACGTCATAACCTCTAGTAGTCTCCTCATCCAGCGGTTCCAACATCAAAACTTTAAAAATTCATAACTTTTGCATCGATTGTCCGATTTTCTTCAAACTTTCACTGATGTGTTCTACTAATGTTGCTGCTTTCACTCAGTCCACATTGTTCTTGGGGTTTATCTTCCCTTTAAATGTATGTCATCTTTTAGGCCCGAATTCACGAAGGTGGTACAAATGAAACCATGGACAAAATACATGGAGCGCCAAGTGTCGCACGGAATATTTTGTTACGAAATTGATAATTTCGTCAACAAAATGACCGTTTCGTTAACGAAATTATCATTTCATGGACATAATGTTCATTTAGTTACAAAATGTTGTCATTTTGTTACAATATAATAATTTTACAGACAAAATGACTGATTTCGTAACGAAATATTCCATGCGACACTTGGCGCACCATGGTTTTTGTCCATGGTTTAAACCATGGTTTCATTTGTACCACCTTCGTAAATTCAGGCCTTTGTGACTATTCTGCGAAACAAGGATTCAGAAAATACTATTTACTCTGATAATATGTCATTTTTTCAGTGAGCATTCTGCAAATCAAACAGTCGTAAAAGACTATAGTAGCGGTTGACCTCAAAACCGGCAGAGGTTCAAGACTTTGCACCACATTCCGTTATCTTCCAGATCCTTGACATCCCCATTGTACGTAGCAGCAAGTTCAATAAAACGTGACCTTGATAGCAAAAGATTCCCGGATATTATGTGCCAATAGAATTAGCATATCAGATGCAGAGACCAAATGCTCTACATTTTGTACATTGTACATGATGTACCTCCGCAGATTTCCTAGAATTCCTAATCACACAAGGTCAATAAACTCTTGCCTTAGAAGGATCCCGTTTCTCATTTCTGTTTGCTTTGAATACATGCATGCGCACACACACAAACACACACACACACACACAAACACACACACACACACACACACAACACCATATTAACCTGTATTAAACAGATATCAATAAATGTCTCCCTCCCTAAACACAAAAGTTCATTTTGATGTCATACCTAGAGTCTTTTTTTAGAAATGACAAAGCCCAGTCCCTTCCCATCCCCATCCATTTTTTATCTTTTTTTTATAACCATTAGGTTGAAAATGAACAAACTACAATGTTGTGATGTGAGCTGCACCGACTATGGCAGAAAGAGTGACCGGTAATCGATACACAGGTATAGCTGTAGATTGGGTTCAACCTGGAGTTTGTGGCTTCTTGATATGTTACTGCAGATACATTGTAGTCACTCAAAAGCTTCGACTTTCTGTGCACACATTACGAGAAGCAAATTGTATGGGGGGAAAATAGTATTAAAGGGAAAGTTGAGGGCAAAAGGGGGAAAGGGAGACACACAAAAAACTTGAACTGAAAACATTAAGAAATACATAGGACAACCGTTGCTCTCTTGCATCCCATTAGGCAACATATATGGAAGGTTGGTGCGAATTCATCCATATCATGAGCAGTGCATATTTCTGCCAACTGGAATGATGATAATGATGATGCAATAATGTATAGAGTGTGTGTAAAAACCTAAACTATTTCTAAAGCAGAATCATGATCCTTAACGTGTTTGAGGCATTTTCAGGCATTAGATAAATGCAAGCATGTTTTCAAATTTGTTCAGAAATGCCAATTTGAAACGCCACTCAAAGGGCGTCTTGAAACGTGTCTGAGAACACGATTGCTTTTCTACAGGTAGATAAAATGTAGTGCCATTTTGAAACACATTTATATCTCACAGTCAACCCAGCTGTTTTCAGTTGCGAAGAAAAGCATGCGCCATTTGTGTTTTCTACTCATTATTTGTGTGTGAAGGATGAAGGGATGTTTGGTACTATGAAGTTGACCTTCTTGGTTCAATGAACAGCGCAAAGCAGCTGCACAGCGACAACACTCGAATCACAATTGTATGATGGTTAGTGCGGCACCCCAATAATCATGTTTCGAACGAGGTTCATAAATGCCATTTGGAACGCGTTTTGAAACGTGATTCTCTCTCTCAAGTTAGATAAACAAAACCTCTGACACAGACACAGGTGGCCACTGTACGCAAGGTCTCTGACATCTACTGCGTGCAGCATCTCTCCATGTGGGACAGCGACTCGAACCCCAAGCATCTAATAAATGGGAAATTCTCCCACCAGGAAACCCTAGCAAACAGGAGACTCGAATCGAGTGGGCATGGATGTACATGCGCACAATATTTGCACATCATGAACACAAAGCGCGACGTCCCTTGTGGCCAGGGTCTAGGGCCTGCCCTAGGGCCCTCGAAGCTCTAGGTAACTTATAAATGCCCACTGGTACAATTTTGTCCTTATTTTTGAATGTATATCACAAAACTAAAGTTGGGCAGGAGACAGCTGAATCTTAAGAAGGAGACACCTAGCAAGAGTGAGATTCACAAAAAAAATGGCCTCAAAGCAGGAGATCTCTCGCCAAAAGCGGGCGAGTTGTGCCCCTTTCAGTAACTCATGCATTTTTGGCCAGCTCCTGGCCCAAGCTAAATTGGCCCACGCTAAATTGGCCCACGTTAAATTGGCCCGCGCTAAATTGGCCTGCGCCAAGCAGTAAAAATTGCGTTCAGTAACTATAGCAGAGCAGCGCTTCTTTAACGATGACCCATTCATGAACTCGGCCATGCAAGAAATTTTGGCCCGAGCCTGGCGCTGCTACCGTTCATAAACTCTTCGATCGGTGCCAAGCCCGTGCCTGGCCCGTGCCTGGTGATAGGCTGCAGCAACGCCAAATAGTCCGCTCCTGGCGCGGTCCACTTTGGCCCCACCCATTCATAAACTCCAAATTTTACGACTATTACATAAAGCTCAGGCCTGGTCGAGCCAGCAGGATTACTAAAAGGGGTATTGGTGTCCCTGGTGATATCAATGATAAAGGTCAAGGGTCTACAGCCACTCATCTACAGCAGCCACTTGTCGAATAAGGTCACTAATAATGATTTCACCCCCCCCCCCCCACCCAGAAAGAAAAGCTATATGAATGACCCTATCTATAGTGGCCACCTGTCTATAATGGCTACTTTTTCCATCTCCCTTGGTTGGCTGCTATAGATACATGTAGGTTTGCCTGTATGTAGGCCTATACTGTATGTACAGCTGTATAATGTACACGTGCATACATTATACACTGATCTTCACATGTACTATATATGCACATTCATTGTAAAGGATGATGATGTACATGTAGTTTTGTGTAAGATTTCATACAATATCCAAGATTTTATGTCCATACATACATAAAAGAATAATAGGTCAGCAGTGTACCAACCAACAGCAGATCAGTGACAAAATGCCAGTTCACATTATTAACTATTCATAGTTTCTCAAACCGATTCATAGTTTCTCAAACAAGTCAGCAAGTCTCAAGATGTATGAAATATAATGCCTAAGGTTCGATTCATTTGTGGATGACTGCACTGTAACTTCAGCTCGGAGGAGGACCGTAACAGTAAAATAAAACTCCGAACTCCTATGAGCAGACGTTAGTTGATATCAATAGCTAACGTTAGTCAGCTAACGTATAGTTATTGATAGCTAACGTTAGCTGACTTCCTGGCGGTTCCGTTAGCTAACGATAATCTCTGTTAGCTAACATTAAAAGTGAAACTTTATTGTGACAGATACTGTACGTATGATAGGATGATCAGGTATGCATGCTGACCATGAACATACCCCCCCCCCCCCACCAAAAAAAAAAAAAAAGGAAAAAATAATCCTAAACCTGCACGGAAATGGGTGGCAGATTGAAGTTTCGGATTGTCGAGAGGAAGCGGAAACCTTCAAAAAGTAGTTGTATTGCAACATGTTAACTCTTCATACTTTTGTGTCATGGTGTAAACCCCTTGCGTGCCACATTATTTGGAGACTGCAATACATGAGCGCTTTATATGGAAAACATTCTGTTTTTCAAAGGTATTCTGTTTTTCAAAGCCATCTAAACCTTTCTACATATGCATTAGTGACAGAAATGAAGTACAGCATAGTAGTGGAAAAAAAATGCAACCTTTGCTGTGATGTAAAGTGCATGACAAAGCTACACATGTATGCTCATGACACTTTTACTATACAGCATGGCATATTGCAATACAGAGCATATCAAAAAAAAAGTAATCCAAATTTGGAGGGCTGCCATTTCTAAATTATCAGTTATGGAAAGCACAATGTTAGTTGTAAGGAAAGAGAAACTCTTCCTCTTATGTTGACAATTGTCATGCATGACTGAGCACATGGACTTTAAAGACAACAATGACAAATTGCACTTTTTCCAAGTTTGCGTGTTATTGTGAAGGAACAATGCATGTCTCACTGCATGGATGAGATCTGTCAATGAAAGTTGCCAAATAGGCCAGCCTGTACGAATGTAAGATTGTGTTCAGGTTTTGTGTTTAGGGTTTGTGTTAAGGTTTTCTCCTAACATTTTATGGTTCATAACCTTTAACATGGCCTTTTGTCCAAAAACTTGGTTACTCCCACAGAGGTCAACCCACACAATCCATTTTTCTCTGTTCATATTCAACACATAGCTCCCAGTGGCAAACCATGTCTTGAATATGAAGAGAGTAAAATGGATAATGGTTTCGCCTTAATGGGAAGGACTAAATATTGACGACATGGCCATGTTGAAGATTATGAACCATAAAATGTTCGAAGAAACACTAAAACACAAATCTGCACTCGTGCAGGCTGGCCTGATGATTTGACCACTCTCATTGACAGATCTCATCCATGCAGTTAGACATGCAGTGTTTCTTCACAATAACACGTACACTTGGAAAAAGTGCAAAATGTCATTGTTGTTTTTAAAGTCCATGTGCTCGGGCATGCGTGACAACTGTCAACATAATTAGGTATCAATGGAAAGAGGAAGAGTTCCTCTTTCCTTGTAAGTAACATTGTCCTCTTCATAACTGACAATTAAGAAATGGCAGCCCTCCAAAGTTGGATTACCTTTTTTTTTGATACGCTCTGTATATCAATCGTTTTGTGCACAATGCGTGTTTGAGCAAATTATGCTAGACTGGCGAGCTGTTGAGTCGGGTGCAAACGTGGCACATAAAAAGTCAAATGGCATCACTGTTTAATCTTTTTTTTTTTTAAATCTGGATTTCCAGCATCGCCATTTAGCCAAGATGACAACTGACATGAGTATGTACCATACATTGTATCCATGGAGCAAGACCCTCAGTAGGAAACCAACAGTACACAATGTTTGGACCTTCAGCTACGATACCAACGAATTTCACCTTGTCCTACTAAACAGTATCGTCGATGAAAGAGCCATTTGCAGCGTATTTCTGATTAGTTAGCACTTTCACCACAACCCCAAACAAATGGGATGAATGAAAGAACCAGAACAATTTGCATTACTTTCACCTTGACAATCATACACATTCATGGAACAATATGTGACAGTGCATCACAAAACCAACAAAAAGTCGCACTCCTTGATTTTATGTGAGGACTCAAAAAAGGTGAAATGGGTCAACCACATCAATTTTGAGTTTTCCACATGTTCTGAAAGAGCTATATTCTTCTTCTACATCATTCTTGAGTTTGGGATCATAAAATGAATGGGAAAGTGGCTTTTCAGCAGTTTTTTTTTACAACCTTTTTTGATAGAGTAGTACAGTCAGGTATGTCTCAGAGGTAACTTTTCATCTCTTGAAAATCCTTTGCTCACTCTTTACTTTTAACTCTTAACACCTTTTGAAAGGATAATGCTACTGCTTTGGCAGTTGACTTTACTCATGAACAGAATGTGTTAATAGATCATCCTCAATTTCAGCTTAATCTGATAATCCCTTCATTGTTGTTGCTACAGTGGTTTACATCCTGTTTTTGCACTATTCATCACACAGGTAGCACGGCATTAATAGTGAAGATTAGGCGCTTGAATAGACCCTGTATACAATACTCAGTTCACACTTCTCCACAGTGTGTGCTTTCTTTCTAGTATTTAGATAGGCTAGGAGAGTCCATTTGAATTGAGTTGTATCGTTTTAAAGCTTAAAGTCTGCTCTTTCAGAATCTGCCTTTAACTGACAATCCATGTCTAGTGACTTTTTGTTGCTTTTGTAGTGCAGGGTCACATATATCAAAGTGAAGTGGAAAAAACAACAACATGCAAATAAGGAAATACAACAAAAAGGAGAGAGAGTGGCCATTTCAGGGAAATTCCCTCTTCGCAAACTGACTTGTATATTAAATGGACTACCATTCCCAGCCCTCCACAACAACTGGTTCCTTTCCAATGATATTACCGGCATATGAGCGCATCACCACACTCAAATCATTCTATCCACACTTACTGCAAGCACATGTACATTGTGAATGCTACGGTCTACCCCTGTAGCTACGGCTCTGTTTTTCCAAATATGGCATTACATCTGTACAGTGTACCTCCAAAAATTAAACAGTCAAAAAGTAATTGGTGCATTCTTTATCACAGATGTAAAATGTGTTCTAAACATTGCCAAATAAAATGTTGGCAGGGACAATTTTTTTTTCTTTCACATTTGCTGGCGAGAAGATTGTTCAGTGGTAAATATTTAAAACAAAGCAACAGAGGTATATTACTTTCGTGACCGCTCAGCTCAAAACCAACAAAGAGTCACAGTTTAGGATTCTATGGAAAGGCCCAATCAAACCTTTCTGCGACACACCTCTTTTCTCAGTATACACTTTTCCAGAGCGCATACTACATTAAAGGGTGAGTACAGTTCTGGTCGAGGTGAGGATTAAGCTTTTAAAGTTTTGCGAGAAATTCAGAAACCACTCTATGAGATGACAAAGAACATGCAATTCTAAGGGGTATCAAAAGTTTACTTGATGAAAATCGGTTTTGAAATGGCTGAGATATCCCAAAACAAGGTGAAACAAAGAGATCCTAATAAAAGGCGTGGCCTGTAGTCTTTTATTATCACTTTTTTGGATATCTCGGCCATTTGAAAACCAATTTTTATCAAATAAATGTTGAATCCTTCTTAAAATTACATGTTCTTTCATATTTCATGAGAGGTTTCTCATTATCTCACTTAGGAATGTTCACAACATGAATCCTCACCTCAACCAGTTCTGTACAGTCCCTTTAAGTATCTTTCCATTATTACCTCCGCCAAGGGAGGAGGTTATGTTTTCGTTACCATTTGTTTGTTTGTTTGTTTGTCCGTGTGCAAAATAACTCAAAAAGTAGTTAACGGATTCGGATGAAACTTACAGGAGAGGTTGATAATGGCACAAGTAACAAATGATTAAATTTTGGTAGTGATCCAAGAATATTTTGGGAATTTATGAAGGATTTTATATATTTTGAAAGGTAGGGTCAAATGAACTTGGGAGTTCAAGCTGCGCATTTTTGAGGTTTTCAAACGCGCACTAAAGTGCGTGCTCTAGTTTAGAGCGTCGCGCAGCTGAGGGTTTATGATGTAACAAAGGCTTCTTTATTGAGAAATTGGGCGATTTTTCAGCATATATACCTACCGGTGGAAATCACTGATCTCTAGGGAAGAGCCCAAAGAGCTTTTCCCCAATAGTGGAGAGGAGAAAAGTCTCTTTGGGAAGAGCAAGATCATCGGTGGAAAGTCGCCCTGCTTGGCGGAGGTCTGCGCTCTCAGAGTGCTTTTCTAGTTTACACAGTGTAGGAAGTCCATTTGTCTTGAGGTAAACATCTTAACCCTAATCAGGCTGGGCTTTTTTGGCTATGCTATATCTGGGGGGGGGGGGGGGGGGGGGGGGGGGGGGCGGATTCCGCCCCCCCTTCAGATCTCGCCTATGGAACGCGCGATTGCGCCGAAAATCAGCACACGCGACGCCCGCGACGTATTCTATCAAAATGTATGGTTGCTTTCTCCGAAAAATTTTTCTTATATTTTATATTAATTAATTATTGTAATTTATGCATAAAATCAGTTTTGGGCTCTAAATCACTTATTAATGCTCCAATTAAGCTAATTTCTTTTTAAAAATGTTTCTTGTATCATTCTTCTGAGACATAGGATAAAAAAAATCTGTATCGAAATTAATTTCTTATGTATTTTATTGTTTTTTGAATTTCTTATGTATTTCTTTGTTTTTTGACCTTTTGTTTTTGTTTGTTTTTTGGCCAAAATTTGTCACAGATATTTTTCGAAGCATTATTATGGTAAAATAGATTAATTTCGGCCATTCTAAGTGAAGATATGAATTTTTATGTGAATTAATTGAAAAAACACAATTTGCATTGGATTTGTACACAAAATCACGTTTTGGAGCAATTTTGGGGTTGACAAATTTTTTTCGAACGGGCGTCGCGTCAAAACGGTACGCGCAGGCAAAACAATTTGGGTCTCAAAAGTTGCGCGATACTTGAAAGAAATAAGTCATGAAACATCGCGGCGGGAGCTTATCGCGTTGCGAAGATATTGCGCGAAACATCGAGGGGGGGCGGATTCCGCCCCCCCCCCCCCAGCCTGATTAGGGTTAAGAGTCTGCTCTTTCAGAATCTGCCCTGAACCATTTTTAATATCAATGTCTGGCGACTTTCTGTTGTTTTTGTGGTGCAGGGTCACATAGAGTTTTATGGACAGTGTATAATACTCAATGTGGGATGGCAAGCAACAGTACAAACATTGCATAATTTATGGTTAGATTTGCAGTCTGTTGTGGTTGATGAAATTGGTGGTGGGGGGGGGTAATTTTGTGACTCTAAAAATACCACTCAGCGGGCATATGATAGAATGTTCTATTTCTGAGGGTAGAGATCTTGCCTTGTACTGGCTCAACTGCATCACAAGAGGGCAGCATACAAGTGTATGTCAGGGTCACACATGAAATCAACAAGTTACTACAGAAAGTTCCCCAAACCATGGACCTACTACACATGGACAATTATGATTTTGTTAATTAATACATCCCCCCCCAAAAAAAAAAAATAAATAAATAAATAAACAAATAAAAAAATAAATAAATAAAATAATGTACATATGTCAAAAGTGTAACAAAAACATTGTACACATTCTTCCCTGCTTTGATCTTATGATCTCCGCCACCAGCAAGTCAGAGCAAAACACAATGCAGCTTTGAAAGCTCTATAAATCAAACGTGCAGAAGATAATAACTGTCTTTAAATCAAGGAAAATGCTGTGCAGTTGTGGTATGTATCAGTATATCACCGCTCAGATATCTTCATTAGCAAAATGCAGATGCTTTTTAAGAGACTGCTAACTTGTTAGCTATTAAAATTGATTGTGATTTTTTTTCTTTTCTGCACATTTTTCCAGAGTAAAAAGAGACAGTCAGGGAAGCAGACATGTATGTCTCACTATATTAAAGGCAGGGTCATACACTGTATGTGTGAGCAATAGCGAGCGAGTCTGTAATTTCCATGCAAATGACAAGATATTTAGTCATGTTCTGACGTTTGCTGCTTCCCATCATTGGCGTTAATTCAGAGCTTCCGACATAAAAAGGCTCATCAGCTAAATAAGACCGGAATTAGGGAAACTGTTCCTTTGTCAGTGAAGATGCATGATTATATATGCAATCATCATTTTGGAGACACCTGTATGTACAAATGTACTCATTGAGATGCACATAGTCAGGTGGCAACGGATAGAAATCCGTACTTCAAAGTGGTTGGATTCGTTGAGAGTCATTTTGTAAGTAGGTCCATTCCCCAACCAACTGCCTCAATTAGAACTGACATTTGGGAGAATTTCAAAGGCAAGAGATCCAGTGAGTCTGTGCTCACCTGAACATTACATTTTTTTATTTTTCCCATGCATTTTTGCAGACTATTTATCTTGAAAAAGTGTATGACAAACTTGGGAGGTTTGGAGGACGCAGGTTGGTGTCTATACACTGCAGGTATTGTATCCTACTGGTGATAATACGTGCTTTGTTGGTAGTAAACCATTTGTATAATATATGCACGGTTGTACCATCACGTTAGCATTAATGCCTGTAAAGTTTGGTGACAAATATGATTATGGACGTATTTTCAAGATGAAAATACAAAAATTGCATCCCCCCCCCCTCCCCACCTCCATTTGGTTCATCCCAAAGGGGAAACCCCTGGATCTGTCACAAACAAACTTGAAAATTTACTCACAAATAAATGGACTTTTTTTTTAAAGCATTTGGGTTCTATCATTTCATATTCTAGGGTGTCATATTTTATTTTAGGGTGATTTTTTTTTCAAAGATTCTCCTATTTGGGGCTTGAGGGGGGGGGGGGATGGTGCTCATTTGAATTTGAATCAATTGAGATCCTGTCACCGTACGTACATGTACATGTATGCTAAATGTCAAGTTTGGTGAAATCTGTCATGGGATTTTCAAGAAGCTGAAAATGCAAAATGTACAACTGACATCAGAATGCACAATGGACGCCAGACAACAAATGATCACAAAAGTTCACTTGAGCTCAGGTGAGCTTAAAATGTGGATTGTAACAGCTGGCAAAGATAGAAGAACACTGATTAACATTCGGATACTGCCTCATCAGTTCAAAAGACTGTCTCAGCGTTGGAACCAGTGGGGGCCCAGGTCATGCATGCAAATGATATATTCCACAAATAAACCAAAGACAGTCCATGATCTACATTGTGATTTTTCTCGAAACTTGTGCACTGTAGGGTTCTGCACAGCTCAAACATTCACACTCAGATAAAAACAAAATTCACTCAATACCACTGAAATCTAAATTCTATTTCTTTGAAACCTTGAAATCGACCATAATCAGATGGATTTGACCCAAATGAAACATAGTGATGGCATCGATCCTCATAGATCTCCACCGGCTTGTATACAAATCTTTATAGTCTATACTCCTCTGAGTTCACAAAGAAGAAATTACATCACAAATGTATTAAATCTAAAATAGATTAATAGACATGATTGCTTTTCCAGGGAATCATAAGATCATGATTAATGCTTGATGAAGCATCAAATTTGTATTCAATGATTAATCAGGAGATTCCATTACAAGGATCTGGAGAATTAATTTAAAGGGATGAGTCAAGCTTGACAAGGCTAGATTACTCAAGCCCAGTCAACATGTTTTTCTCAAATGGGCACGGTCCACAGCCTGAACTTCCAACTAAAAACTGGGGAGAACAGCTTTGAATGAATAAATTTCACATGAACACGCAACACATCACGCAACTAGTTAACACAGCCAGCATAATTACATATCACAGAAGGACAGCTTGTGTATCACGTACATGTACCAGCGAATCTATTCCAAAGCAATTTATGGTCTTCACTAGGTTAGCTGTACTTTTGTCATCCCTCAAATGTTTTGAGGCAGGGACACGCCCGCACTTAATCTAGCATAAATACGATAAGTTACGGCACAGGTTGATATCCAAGAGCATACCTTTAATTTCATTAAATATAATAATAATGTCCCTGCAGTATGCCATCGTACACTGGAAAATGGAAACAAATCGCATTGCAGTAAAAACATTTATTGTGGGACAGGGGTTCATTTGTGTGTACCGGTAATCATACCGCCCTCTCTGGTACGAAGTAAAACACTGTCACTTCGATAGGACACTAAATGGAGGTCCCGTATGTGAGGGAGTCACAACTCATGCAAGTAAAAGATCCCACTTCATTCATTCATCGAAAAGAGCAGGGTGCATAACCTGGTGAAGTCGTCTTGCCTCACATCAAACTGGGCCTAATGATCACTAAAAATGATAAAGTAATGATATAAATTTCACGAGAGCAGAAAATATAAAAAATGTATTCTACACAAGCACCTGATGTCAATACATGAACTTGTACTACAAACTGTCTGTAATACACATGTAGTGTGTACTGCATCCTGTATACCGGTAGTACATTACTGTTGAAGGGGAAATTTTTTGCATAATTTTTCACATGGGAATATTTCGCATAATTTTTCGCACAAGGTCGGGTAAGATGAATTTCGCATACATTAATTCTGCATAATGAAAATATAAAACAGTATTGCATCACAATCAAAAAATTTGCATATTTGCGCTGAATGCGCAAAAAAAAATTTCCACACTGCAAAAATGTCCACCTTTATAGTATACTACAGTATAATGTGCAGTATAATTAATATCTTAACTGTCTTATATCAAACTATGCTATGGATTTAATTTCTAAAGAAGGGTTGAAAAGCTATGTGGAACTTCTAAACTGTAGCTCAAAGGCAATTCATTATTTTCTGTCTTGTGTGCTCAGGTTTGCGGTAACGATGATATTTCGCAGTGCGGAAATTTTTGCACATTTGCGCAACCACACCCCAGGGCACAAATAGAAGCATGCAAAATGTTTTGATACGTTAACCACTTCCAATAGAATGGGTAGACGGCTCAATGAATGGATTTCCCATGGAACCCTGTTCAGAAACAGATTTTAGATACTTGCTTTGGCATGCTACTAAAAATTCGGTTTAACAGTTGTTTGCCTTCAAAAGCTTCTTTCACAAAATCCGTCAACTAGAGAAGCACTCTGAGAGTGCAGACCTCCGCCAAGCAGCTCATTTCCACCACTGATCTTGCTCTTCCATAGAGATCAGTGATTTCTACCCATAGGTATGCATGCTGAAAATTGCCTGATTTCTATCCCAATATAGAAACCTTTTGTTACGTCATCAGTGCCGCCAGCTTCGCAGCGTGCCTCGCCTTGGACCAGAAACTAGAGCATGCACCCTAGTGCGCGTATGAAAACCTAAAAAATATGCAGCTTAAACTCCCAACTTCATTGACCCTACAATTGTACATGTACCTGCCAAAACATCGAAAATCCTTCATAAAATCCATGGAAATTCCCGGATCACTACCAAAATTTAATCATCTCTTTCTTGTGTTATTCTCAGCCTTTCCTGTAATTTTCATCCAAACCCGTTCACAACTTTTTGAGTTATTTTGCACACGGACAAACAAACGGTAACGAAAACATAACCTCCTCCCTTGGCGGAGGTAATAAAGGCATTTTGAACTGCACAGAAATGAGCCGTCAACGGTATGACAGATTATTTAGTAAAGGTACCAGCCTTCTTACAACAGGAAATCACCCTACTTCCTAAATATTTTTTATTCATGTGACCATTGGCCTCGAATGAGGGGTTGATAAAGCTTGCGTGCGTGCATACAAACCCACATGAAGGTCTTGATTGTTTTAGTAGATTGAAAAATACATTGCAGCATGTTTTCCTTACATGCTATTACTCTATATTTCCCTAAAATTTACAACAAAAAAAAAGATGTAACAATGCCCTTGTTCATGCCTCATAACATCTTCCCATGGCATAAAATAATAAACTAAAACAAAAACATGTCTTGAATGTCTACACTAGCGACAGCATTGTACAGCAGTAATCAGAAATTTTCCTATCATACTAAGGGTAATGCATCTGGGGGCTTCTCCAAAGTTCACATCATTGTTGCGTATCGACAGATTCAGCTTGTATCATTGTCACTTTAATTCATACATGTATGTAGCTCATATGGCATTTATGAGAAAAGTACCGTTAAAGTGGAAATTTTTGCAGCTTGCTGAAATTTTTGCGCATTTCGTGCAACCAGAAACACGCGCAAAAATAGAAGCACACAAATATTTTTGCTTGCCATATGTTCCAGTACTTGATGTCTTGCTTCTGCGGAATTAAAAACATATGACTGTGAAACTCATCTTCCCTGGCCGAGTGCAAAAAATTACTCACGTGCAATATCCATGTTTACAGTAGTTATTGTTGGTGACTGGGAACATTGCTTTTCCAAGATTTTGCAAGATTCCAGAGTGATGCAAATGGTTTATCATGACATGATCACAGGAAAAGCAGACATGGTGTTGGTAGATTTTGTGTAGTGCAATCTAGAGTTGGCCTGCATTATTCTGTTGAGGACAGACTGATTTTGCTACAACACGCATATCCCATTATATAGAACCCTGCCGGAGTATTAATACTCGGGACTTGTCCTCAATGGGTTCAACAACCTAGCAATGAACTGGGCTGGGGCTTTATGAACAGTGTGGTTCGAAATGATTACAAAGAACAACAGCTATATTAAGGGCTCTGGAATTTATGAACAAATATGCCTAGGTGTAAAATTATATGTTATCATGATACAATAACATGTCTAAGTCATGTATGATAATACTGCTGATCAGTTCCGCGTAGACTAGATCCAGGTTTATGGAATCCTCTCTTACCGAACTGTACACAGACTGAAGGCTGTGATATGCGTTACTGTGCGTAGGGAGATACTCCAGTATGGACACCGATTCTCTGATGATCAGTTATCACCAAAATGAATAAAAGCGCAGGCAGTGCGTGCGCTTCTATGATACCCTTTGGTTATCACCACGTGTTCGCGTGCTATTAGCGTGTAATCAGTGTGTCGACAAGCTGGTGGTAGCTATCTTTTTTCCTAAAATTCCATCCAAATCTTTGATATTTCAAACCGCTGGTAAGCAAATTGTATTCAAGAAATTTTTAATTTGACTACCTTAGTTTTAATTTGCCACTATGAATTAGAAGCAAAAGAGAAAGGTGAGGTACACCTCCATAGGGACAGTGGATAAGCAGCTCCCTACAGCGATGTATACGATAGGCTTCCGTCTGTCTCCTCCGGAGGACCATAAAAGTAAAGAATGTTATGAAACTCCTCTGGACCAACAGATTTTTCCATCTAACGGTACCATAACTAAGATATCAAACATGAACTGACCAATAGAAACGTATGGTTGGACCTACAGTTGTACTTCTCATTGACCGCCTTTATTTGTAACCATTATTTCACCGAAAATATTCAACAGATTTACCTCAATTTCGTCTCACTTTGGGAGAAAATACCGCAGATCCTTACCCCATGCTCAGATTGTCGCTCCGTATCCTACGCACGTAAATCTCGGCGATAAACACATGGGAGGTTTTTTCGTGCGCCCGTAGACTTGGTAGCTCATTTTTTAAACCGACCTCCCGTTTTCCCATTGAAAAGCATGTAAATCCAGTGAATGGGCAAATATGTGTGAACAATAATTACGTGTATTACTAATGAGGATTTTCTTCAATTCTTTTTCCTCCTGTTTCCTCAGGTTATTTACCTCTGTATCCCCCTAATTTTTCTTGATTTGTATTCATGTTCAAATGTTCCAGCGTATTGCGCCCCGTCCCACGAGTATTTTTTATTTTATACGCGAGAAAGCCATTGCACGAGGGTGGTCGATCTAAAAATAGGTGGTCGATGAGTAGTAGACTTACTATACAGTACAGGTACAATGTATACCCTTGGCCGGGTTTTTGAAGCCAGTAGAGTCTATTAGAGGTCTAACTGTAATTTTCTTGGCATTAGTTTGTGTCTTTTTCTGGGGGTGGGGTGGGGGCAGGGACGGGGTGGGGGTGGAGAAGATTCTCCATAATGTCCTGCATGGGGAGCTGGGAGCCCTTTGTGGTTTGACCTTGTATTGTAGACTTCTGGTGGTATATAGACACTACACATTGTTACATTAAGGCTAGCCCGACCAGACCCCGTGCGCTAAGCTAGCACGGGGTCTGACGGTGTGTGATACACATATCTACGGAACCCCATACACATATCTACTAAACCCCTCAAACACGGCCACACAACAACAAAACTATTGAACATTTCTACATTCTTTTCACAAATTTTACGAATCACTCACATGAATTGAGATACTTGGACTATGAGCATGGTATTTCAGTCCATAGTGAGCCCTCACTCAACATACACTGAGCAAAAAGTCCAATCTTAACCCGGAATGCTGTGATCATCGCGGGGCCATTCAAAATAAACCTTTCCCAGCTTTGAACGATGCAAATTGCCCTGCTAGAATTTGTATGCCCGCGAAGTCGACAGCGCCCTCTTTGCCCAGTGCTGCGCCAACATTTCGAATCATTTCTGCAATTTCTACGATTTCTGCGGCGTACAGGACTAAAAAAGGTGCAATTTTTGGTAAGTTATAAAATGAGTATATCAATATCAATAGCTGAAAACGGTAGCTAAATAGATAAAGTTTTCACCTTATGTAGTCTTAGTAACAAATATGGTGCAGTAAATTCAAAATCGCGTCGGCGCCCCGGAATACAGAGATTACGGAGTGTCCACACCGTACAGCCCTGTCGCGACTTACACTTGTGTACAGCGACAGGGCTGTGTATAGTTACAAACGTTAAGGCATAGAAATTTAGAAATTTACTTGGGTTTTCATGCTTCCTTCTTCTACTCGATAGAAGTTCTATGAATTATCATTTACCCTAACCGCAACAGCAACCCCAACATAAACAGCGCCCCACGCCGGGGTTACATTTACCCATAACTGGCTACGGTATATTATTGAATGGCTTATTTTCATCTTGCAAATCAATAGGCCTACCTACCAATCAATGCACCTATAAAGATACGGTACCTGCTGTTTCATAAAGTTGTTGGTAAAGTTATGAACGACTTACGAGCGACTGGTGATCAGTTCTTGTGGTGAATTATTGTTTGTAACTTTACGAACAGCTTTATGAAACACCCTGTTCTATATGGACAATTCTGGACGCAGGCAGGCTTCAGTTTAAACTTTAAGCCTCTCAGTCAATCCAGATATCAATAACATGCATATAATTTAGATCCTCTTCTGCAATGATTCCTTTCTAAACACACACACTGGATAGACTAAGCTCTCCGTTAGAACTTTATAAGCTACATTGCAGTTGCACTTGGTGTCATTTCTACTCTCACTCAGTGAAGTCAATCACCAGTGGCAGTGTCCAATGATCACAGTCAGACTCGGAATGATTGAGTGCATGTGAAACTGTTTGTATCTACCGTTAGTGCACCAGTTTTCGACAAGACCCAGATTTCGACACCCAGCAGATAATTCTTATTAAATTTTATACTCAATACAAACGTCTGACTTCAGCAATCAACCAAGTTATCAATCACATTTCTAGTCTTATATAAACACCGTTTGTCACTTGTCATCATAATCCGACGGTAGAATATTTTGGAGAAAAGCAACACAGTGTCAGCAGAAATATTAATGTCAGCCATTTTTAGGGGTTCAAAACAATATGACGCATTTTATATACATCGCCGTAAAATTAAATTCACCCGTGCCGGCTATCTTGCTTTAGTATCAGTTTGTTTGCCAAATCTTGATGTTTGATTTCATAATCGTCTTTAGTAATTTCATGGCTGAATTCGTGATAAATGAGCAAACTTGTAGAAAGAGTTGGCTTTGAGAATGTGGCACCAGATTTCGACATTCCCATATCAAGACACGTAAGAGGAAACAACAAGTTCTTGCGCTGGTATGATTGCTAGTTTGCGTCCACAATGCAGTGTACGCGTACTGTACGCGCCATGTGATTTCTGTGTGATGCGCGCTGTGATTGTGTCGAAAAATGATGCTGGGTGTCGAAATCTGATGCCAGCGACGACGTGACGGAAATCGCTTAAAATTGAACGCGAGTGCATTCAAATGGGAATTCGTTTAAGGCATATTATTATTGGCCTTTGTAGCTCAACTTCATATCGAAATTCCGAGGTAAAACGGTGCAGTATTGATGGTAAACAAGGAAATGTGCTACAGTGTCGAAAACCGGTACCCTTAGCCTTACTGACACTGTACGTATGTTTTCTACTTCTAGATCTACGGGTCTACTGACAATTGACATTTACAAGGCACTGGTGACACAAAATATAGTTATAGCCATGTTCTAAATGTCAGGTGAAGGTGTCTGCCTGATTAGCATTGCATTGCCATTATAAGAAGACGATTACTCGTTAACGTTAAGCAAAGAAAACACTGAGTGTACCAAGGTAGTCCGTGCACCAACCGTCTTTGGTTTGTCAAATCCCATCAACACTGAGTTAGCCTAGGCCAGTTGGACAACTGTAGAACTTCTACTGTAGCAGCAGTGAAGGTTCTTCTGAACAGTCTGGACAGATCTTCACGACATTAAATCACACAATCACCGTGCAGGGTCCTGACCTTTGATTACGACGAAAACAAAATCGGCTGCTGGCTCTGCGAACAATGCAGGAAAGCTGCTGGGCCTATGCTTCACGCAACGGTTCCGGCTGCGGCGGGACCTGGCGGACAGGATACGTAGGGCCAGGGGTGAGAACGGGCGGCTGGCACGCACGGGAATACATAGGCTCAGCAAAGCATGCAGCACATCGACACGCAGTTGTACACGCGATGGCGCACAGACGATCGACGTGCGTGGCAGCAGAGCAGGCACGTTCGATTTGTTGTATTCATCGAAAGCTGAGCGTAGCTGGCGTTTCCCGGAACTCGTTTTCCAAGAAAAATCGTGGACAAAAGAGGAGTGAAAGAAGATTGGCACGGAGCCCTGGCATTGCCAGGGATCATTTCTCCACGACATTATTAGGCTCAGTCGGCTAAAAATGGCTCTGTATTCATATCATTGACGTTTCAGCGAATCGATTGGGACATTCAGCTCTCAATTAAGTGAAATTGATCGATGAGTAGAACTAATAATATTCAGATACCAGTCCTTATAAAGACTGGTGGTCTATAATTAATTTTCATGGTGTCTTTTTTGTTTTGTTTTCATCAACAACCAGGATTAATAAAAAAAAAAAAAATGCGTCAAGCACGACTGTTATTACTACGAAAAGGAATCATAATAAAGTGTCCCTATGCAATGTAAGTTTGTCTTTTATCTAAAAATATCTACAAATGGCAATTAGTGAACATCTATTTCTGACATTTTAATGGCAATTTCAAATGACGTGCCTGCGGTTACCGAGAAACCATCTCCTCACCGAGGCGATCGCTTTTTACAGTGTGCCAGTCACCAAGCATGGCCCCTTGTGCAATGATAAATC
This sequence comes from Diadema setosum, assembly GCF_964275005.1. NCBI lineage: Eukaryota > Metazoa > Echinodermata > Echinoidea > Diadematoida > Diadematidae > Diadema > Diadema setosum. The sequence continues at coordinate 11,149,130 of NC_092706.1, forward strand.
TGTCTAACGACCCAATCATGTTTTACGTGCAGAAACACTGACGTAGAGAGCTGCATGTATAGCGATTACTTTTCTCCCGTAAGTTAAAAGTATATAGACTCACTTCCATGCGCAAGTTCAGTTTAATTTTGTTTCTGTATCTCCACGAGAATACGCATGTATTATATTCACATTATTATGATAATGATCATGATAATCTTTGCATTATTTGAACGAAAACGATGAGATAAAGAAGTCATCGATATAATAATTTACAGCTTGAAAGAGAGTAGAAAACAAAAATGAGAAGCTTTCGATGGAAGTACCCATAACACTGGAGAAGAAAGTTAGGTATATAACCTATCGTTTCTCCCTTGAAAAAATAAAATGGCTAACAAACTAAGATAAGACGATTTGATTTGGGATGGTCTATAGTTTGAGGCAGTTTAGAAATTTTCCGAAGTCACAATTAAGCATCCTCAACTAACTTTCCGTCTTCTGAAGATAGCCCGGGGCCTTTTCCCTCACCCCACCCCCATCACATTAGTATACCAACTGCGCATCGAAAGGTTATTGAATCCCATGACAACGTGTGCAAAGTGACAATGAACCTGGCTTTAGGGTAGGCCCTAATGTCTGTTATTCCGAAGGCTTGCTGATCCGAAAATGAAATAGGGTTCGTCATTGCGAAGGTTCGTTATTCCGAAACGCGCAAATTTCGGTTTATAGATGTTCTTTAATCCGAAAATGAAAAGGGTTCACGTTATCCATACATTTTGTGGCAGTTAACTTTAATTCCCTGTACGGGTTCGGTATTCCAAGGTTTCGTCATTGCCAAAATTAAATTAGGTTGGTTATTCTGAAGGTTCGATAATCCGAAAGTGAAAAAAAAAAAGGTTTCTTCTAATCTTTTCCGAAAGTCCGTTTTAATCCGAAAATGACAAGAAGGTGAGCAACAGAGCAAAAACGGCATTCGGAATTACGAACCGCATTTCATTTTTTTAATTAACGAACCTAATTCGTAATACGGAAGCTTTGGAATAACGAGCTGTGAACCGTTAAATCTCAGGCTCGAAATGAAAATAAAATCTAAGCAAATTGAATGGGAGACATACAAAATTGCGTTGACAAAATTAAAACGATAGCGAGGAGAAGAGGATGCTATGATAATGACATAAATACCTAGATAAACACTTTGTAGAGATGAAACTAGACACTGCCTATATAGTGCTCACGTTGACTTTCATGAATACATTGTACTTCAATTTTTATAGGTCAAAATCATATGGACCAAATCAAAGAGGTTTCACCAATAGAATCGGAACTAAATTGAGGAAAGTAATGTTAAAAAGTTTCATACTTTTTCACGCGGGACAATTACACTATGCAGTAAAAAGAAAAGAAATTGATTAATTGAAGAAAAAAAAATCCCAGGCCTGTGCAAATTATAACGTGATAAGATGTCATTATACATTGGCCATAAGTCTCTCATTAACCTAGATACTATGTTTCTCTCTTTTATTTCCGTTATTGAGTGGGGAAACCAAAGAGGAAGCGTGTTAAAGGGATAGTTTAGTATTGGTTGAGATGAGTTTACAGCTTTTAACTTTTGTAAAAGACGTAGAAATCACTTTCTTTTAATTTAAAAAAGATTACAATTCTAAGAGGAATTCAGAGTTTATTTGATGAAAATCGGTTTTTAAGATGGCTGAGATATCAAAAAAAAAAAAAACTAAGTAAAAGAAAGGAATCCTAATAAAAAGGTGGGTTCCATTTTTCATTAGGGTCGCTTTGTTTTGGATATCTCATCAGCCATTTCAAAACCAATTTTCATCAAATAAATTTTGAATTTCTCTAAGAATTATCTCTTTTTTCCCCCTCATATATTTTGGTCGTATGTTGCATTCGTGCTCATTTTTTTTTTCTACACTCTGTTCAGAAGAGGAACCTCCGTTTATCAAGCTTGCTTTTAAGTAGGTTCCATCATATTTCTCTAGCATACATAGATCCAAACTTACAAAGATTGACCGCCATGTCCTATATGTTCACAATGATTATTCATTGTGCATCCTAGTCGGATATTGTGTTTCACTTTAATTCACAATATTTGATGTATATTCCTCCATTGGGAAATATGAAAATAGATTGAATTGAATTGAATTGAATATTTCATGAGAGGTTTCTCACTATCTATAGGAAGAAATCATCAAAAGACCGTGGGATTAAAACCCATCTCAACAGAAACTGTATACCACCCCTTTAATTCAAATATATTTTTTTATCCTGCTTTTACGCAACGAGCTAACAACCATGCACTTTTAGGGTGACGGATGTGGTTGCTAAATTAGTATGTGGTTGCAACCAATTCCTATTGGTAAGTGGGGGAAACATGCAAACCTTTATCAAAATTCCAGATATCTGTACTTCTTAATTCGGATTGAAACTCTTCCATTCTTTACAGGCGATTTCACTTCCTGTGTAATTGCATCCGCTGAATCAAACAATTAAAAACATATGCATATATATAAAAAAATGGATGAAATAGTTCTATTTCGTTCGCATTCCTGGTAAATCTAATAAAATGAGTTCAAGAATCACAAGGCTATCGATCTACGCCAAAAGTACCACATACGCCATAAATTGTATTTACCGAGTCTATTTTTCCGCCAATCCGGACTTCCAGATAAATTCGCGAATAATTAAATATGCTATAGTGGACTACGGAGAATGTAATAGGGCTCACACCTGTAGATATAATGGAATATCCCTGACCACTTCACAAAAGGTACTGAAATGAATGAAATAAAAATCAGAAATGCAGTTTGGTTTAAAAAAGAATATGAATAGCTGCAGATATTGAGTAAGAATTCCTCTACACAATGCATTTTGGTTGAAAGATGAAAGCTTTTCTAATGGAATTTGAAGGGACTATGTATTTGATTGGGTGCATGTACAAAAAAAAAATTGATTTTTTTAGTAAAAAGAAGTCGCAGTCTGGCTTTGCGAACCCTTGGACAGAGTTTGAGCTGAAGAATCCCCCTTGGAAATTTGATGGATGAAAGGGTATATCTCATTTTTTCAGGTTAGTGAAGATGAGACACCTCATTTCTCCCAGCTATTTTACAGATTTTTTTTTAATTTTGAATTTTTACACACGTCTCTATATGGGGAAATTTTTACCGGTGTGAGCCTTATAGTGTGCCCCTCACATTCATGTCGGGATCAGAGTTGAGATTTTCGCGTGTTTTTAAATTCGCGAAAACTAAAACCTCGCGAAATAATATTAGTAATATTAATACGGTAAAACAGAACAAGGTGATTACACATTTAATACGGTTTCAGTTCCACTTCGATATGGTTCTTCTTGATTTTGTTCATTAAGTTTCTTTAGCTTTAGATAATAAAGAATATCTTATTGGTTTATTTCTTAAGTTAAGTAATTTAAGATTTTGATACGTTAGATCATTCAATTTTGTTAAGTCGGTCTAAATGATATGATTATGGAATACGCGGGAATATCATGGTATATGAGAATAATCTGTTTAATCGATATCAGTTTGTGATGTATTGGCAGTCACTGTTCTTGATACAAACATTGGTTGCGAAATTCCTCAAGGTTCAATATTTGGACTTTTTATACGATATCGATGTATCACGGCATTTTTAATTCATTTCAGTTCTTAAGTTTTATACTTTTTTTTTGGTTGTTGACGACACCAGTGGGTTAATGTCAAATAATGATAATATAACAATCTTAATTCATTCATGTAGCTTAATTAGGAATCGAGAAACTTGAAAAATTTAATTGTTATAGTTAATGACAGACTATAGTTTTGAATAGTAAAAAAACAAACAAACAAACAACAACACCGAAATATATGTTATTCACAGAACAGGATAAATGTAATATATTGATTGTATACCAGTCAATTTCAATAATCATGATTTATCATAATTATGTTGCATCTATAGTTTTAGTTGAATACCGTAATGTACATATACTGTATATATTGTCATGTACATGGCGTGAACACATTGGTGCCGTCTGCAACCGCGTAACCAAATTGTGTCGGTATGCTGTAAACTCCCCCTGACATTATTTTTCAAAAAGAGAAATATTTCGATTATGATATATTACGCTTTGATATTTTCTCATATCAATTACGGCAACGTAGCTTGGTCCAATTGTTCCGATTGTTTATGAAAAGGTTATTAACTACGTGTATTACCGAAAAAATGTAGTTTGATTAATTTCGAATGCCCCTTTTGATGCCCATCATCACATTGCCAATTTTTCGTGAATTACAAAATGTACACGAAATCAGTCTGTTGGTCACAACCATTTTTACGTTTTGTGTTCCACAGGTTAACTGCTGTAGATACGTTAAAGAAACTTTGAGTTAAATAATAGTACCGGTATTCATGATTATCATACACGAAATTCCTGTCATTTTCATCTTCATTTGGTCTGAACAGAGGCTATAATTATAGAAACACTAATCATATAAATTATTTTAATGGTCCTATCCATTGGAATAGTTTATCACCCGGTCTTCAAAATATCCAATTCCGTGAATATAAAGTTCATCTCATGAGTTTTTCTTCCCGTTACTGACTTTGATAAAGTATATGAATGTTACTTTTGTTAATCTACTTTCTATGATTGTAGGGTTGTGCTTGTGTCCGTAATGTGAATTTTTTTTTTTTTGGTACTTCAGGGGTCAACGTGTCATAAGACTTTTAAGCTGTGTTTGTTGGTCCCCATTCACATTATATAAAGGAGCACATAATTGGAGTCTTTATGGATCTTAGTAAAGCATTCGACACTATTGATCATGACATTTTATTTGAAAAATTACATAATTATGGCGTGAGAGGGATTACTTTGTCGTGGTTTAGAAGTTATCTAAGTCATCGAAAACAATATGTTGCATTTAAATCCAGTTACTCATCATATTTGAACGTGTCATGTGGTGTCCCTCAGGGATCTATCCTCGGGCCCCTACTTATTTTGATTTATATTAATGATAGTATTAATTCCTCTCCTCGTTTAAACTTCATCTTATTTGCAGACGACACCAACGTTTTTCATTCCCACGAGGATATTGTAACACTTATTGATACATTAAATATGGAATTAAGCAATATTTCGAAATGGTTAGAAGTAACAAGCTTTCATTGAATATTGATAAAACATGTTTTATACATTTTCATACGCTTCAATCCCAACCCACCCTTCCCCAAAGTATTTCTGTTGATGATATAAACATTGCTGAAAAACATTCAACCAAGTTCCTAGGAGTGACCCTAGGTAGCAATCTAACTTGGAATACTCATGTCCAGAATATGACAACAGCAATATCTAAAGCAACTGGTGTTTTAAGGAGAATAAAATACTAAATTAATGATCACACTTTAATGATGTTATGCAACACTTTATTTCTACCATATGTAATGTACTGCAATGTTGTATGGGGCAACTGTAGCAAAACCAAATTGAACACAATTTTTCTTCTCCAGAAAAAGGCTCTTCGTATATGCACACATTCAAATTTTTTGGCTCACACTGATCCCATACTTTATCGCCTAAAAACTCTAAAGGCCCATGATATACATTTATACCTAACTGCCATATTTATGTATAAACACATTCGAAATTTATTACCATTTTTCCATAATGCCCTAGTAACCAATGACCATATTCACCCATACTCTATCCGTCGTTCCCATGATTTTCATTTAAGTAATCCAAAGCTTTTACTTGCTCAAAAGTCGATTAGACATCACGGTCCGGATACATGGAACACTCTTCCTGAGGAGTTGAAACAGTGTGCCTCCTTGTTTTCATTTAAAGCAAACTTAAAGAAGCATATTTTACTACAGTATACTTCAAATACAAATTAAGCACGAATAATTTATATGACTCATGTTGGTCTCCCGATAGCAACATCGTATGTCGTTCCCTCTTCCAGCAAACCAATTTTATTATTCTAAATTCTAGCCTATCTGCCCCTGTGCACTTTCAAGCACTTGCACGCACATTCACCACCATCACACATCAGAGTTTATTTTCCCCTGCGATCTTCGCAGCAGAATTTGTATTGTTACGAATCTAGTACGTCCCTACCTTTTCCTCGGGCCGGCCATCTTTTCAAGCAATGCTTACAATGGCGGCCATCTGCATCATCGCTTCTTAAATATAAAATTGGTATTGTAATCCCTGCTGCATAGACATGCATACTGTAATATTATATCATTAATTTCCTTTTATATCGTTGTTTATGCAAGTCGAACGACTCTGTTTCAAATATACTTTGTATGTTTCCCATGTTCATGATTATGTAATTTATGTTTGTCAATGTTTGTAGTTGCATGTGTCTTTGTATTTTGATGTATTTTCATGATGGATGAAGTAAGCTGAATTATAAAATGGGCTTTAGAATCTCTGCAATCTGATAATAATTGGTCAATATTGTCATGCATTGATTTTTAGTGATCCACACTGAGTCATGCGTCCTGTAAGATCCGAACGTATGCCTCAAGTCTTGTATAGTGTAGTAGGTGTACCGGAGCATGATGGGGAAAATGGTTGTATTTTATGAATTTACGGGCCCATTTCATAACACAAATGACGCACAGGCCTATTTCTTGGATCAGTGAGAATTGGATGCTCTTGTTTAACTTTGGAACAGTCTAAAACCCACTCGCTGTGTTCGTAGGTTTAAACAGTTCCAAAGCTAAACTCGCGCATCCAATTCTCACCAATCCACTCTGTCCTGCGCATATACTTGTATACTGAACTACACTGAGCTGAACTGAACTCAATCTTCAGATGTTTTCATCATTGACAACAACGTTACAACCTCCTGTATATTTTGCTCTACACTTTACCTCTACTTCTGACGCGTCTACCTCTACCATTTATGTCCCTATACATTTGCTCCAGATACTAATTACCTCTGACATTTTTGTCTTTCACATTTTCACACCTACACTTTCCCTCTTGACATTTAACTCATGACTGTTTTTACCCCGGACATATTTCTTCCGACCTTTTCCCCTGACATATTCACTGCTGGCATTTTTATATCAGACATTTTGACATCAATGCGATAATAAACACACATATAAAAGCACACATGCACACATGCAAACAGACGAGTAATAAAAAATCAATATGGCTATAACACACACACAAGAACACATGCATGCGCGCACACACACACACACACACACACCACACACACTAACAGATAAAAGAGTAATAAAAAATCAATATGGCCAAACACACACAATCGCATATGCACACACAAACACAACAAAAGACCCAGCGGTTTAGTGCTGGTTACAGTTTATTAATCCGAGGGTTCCTACACTAAAAAATGAAATCAAGTTTGTTATTCTGAAAGATTCGTTATTCTATAAAGGTATTATTCCAATAGTTCATAATTCCAAAATAGAAATGAGGTTTGTTATTGCAAAGGTTTGTTAATCAGAAAAACAAAAGGTTAGTAATTCAGAAGGTTGGCTAGTACTGAACCGTCTGACTAACAAACCCTCTTTCATTTTCGATTTATGAGCATCTAGGTTATATAGAACCATGTACCGATATTTTGGGAATAACTAGAGTAATCATCCTGTTTGCTGCAGGGTTCCTATTTCAGGCAGGGCACTTTTATTCATCAATAAAACAGCTAATGAATATCATGTGTGCTTAGTCCCACTTTAGAATACAAGCAGGAGTTACTCGCATGTGTTATGGGAAGTGACACTGATTGGGTCTTTTCATTAATGAATGAAATGGTCCCTGCCGCAAATAGGCACCCTGTACCAGGCCTGCCGCAAACAGGGTTGTTTTCTCTAATCTTCAAAAAGGCAAAAATATCATCCTTTGCGCTCACCTGGGTATACCGCAATCACAAGTTCACCTACTACATATTTGTGCATATTTTTACCCATAACCTAAGAAAACATAACAAACTTGAAGGGGGGGGGGGGGGGGGTTGAAGCCCTCCAGGGGACATGGTGTCTATTTGTATATTTCTATTCCACTGCTAAGTCTGTCAAGTTTGTAGAAAATTCGACCATGCATTTTTCTAAAAGAACAAAATAATGTGAAAACTGGCCCTTGATTCAGTCGCACGGCAACTCCTAGATTTGCTATAAACAACATTGAAAGTAAATTCACAAATGCATTTTTTTGTTTTGTTTATGGAAGTTTATTTGTTTGTCTGTTTTTGTTTTGTTTGTTTTGTCTTAATGTTGTTAGATTCTCAATATTTGGGGGTTTTACTCCCCTGAGAGTCTGCATGGGGGATGGGGGGGGGGGGGTGGGGTGGAGCATGGTGCCCATTTCTACAAATATATATCATTCTGTCACCCTACACTGATAATGCCTGTCAAGTTGGTGAAATCTGATCATGTGTTTTCAAGAAGATGAAACTGTGAAAATTGGTCCCCAGTTTGTTTCCCTCTGGAACATCCCCCATCAGATCTGCCAAGAACAAAGTCGAAACTACAGTTACCAATCTACTGACTGACAGCACTATTTAACTGAGCTTATCACCTCGGGTTCGACTAGAGAAGAAAATCTGGAAAGATTTCTTAACCCGTTCCTTACGGGAACCCGGTATACCAGGTTCCCAAAATGAAGACAAGAGAGCATGCTTTCGTGGCCTAAATTCATGCTTCTTTGTGTTATAAAGTCCCCAAAAATGGGTTTGATAAAAAGGTTAGAGTTTATTCTATCAGCACTTGTTCTCTTTCTGTTGGAAGAATCCGTATATAACAGTATTTTTACCTTTGATCTGATTTAGTTTGCCCATGCTCTGCTACAAAACTCGTATGAACACATACATTAGCGATCAAAACTGATCACCGTGTTCGCTGACCCCAGTCGTTCCATTCTGGTGCCTGATTTGTGTAGAACAAAAGAGTCTGTGAGCCCATCAGCGCACGCTCTATTCATACATCGCAACCGATCGATATTTCTATTGTTCAAGGGGACATGTAGTTGACCATGGGGAGGGGATGCATGCACCGCTTGACTTGCTTTCGCACAGGTGGATTACCAACCTGTCCATTCTCTTGTCGACGGGCAAAAAGAATCTCGTTTGGGGACATTGAAGGTATTTAGAGAATTGCGGAAGGAACGGGTTAATTTGGGGGCTTAAAAGAGAGATACATTATATGATTGATTACACAACAGCACAAACACATACACCACACATTATGAAAACACTCTCCAGTAGTTTTCTATCTCCAAATGACAACACTATTACCAAATGTCTGCAAATGATCAAGAACTGTATATTTATTCACCAGTCCCTGCATCGAATGATGTACATGATATAATAACACAGTTGTAAGATATTATAGATATATACACGCTATCATAGCATAAAAAGTTAAACATTTCTTGTTATTCTTATCTCTCAAATTTTTTTTCTGTATGTATTGTTTTATACATGCAGTCATGTCACACCACCACGTATCATTCGTTCATAATCACATGTTGATAATTTAGAGTAAAGATAGTTAAAGATCTAGTACGAGTAATATCTATGAAGTTCAACCTTCTTTGTAGCTTGAAATGAGCCAACAAGAACTCGAAGTACAACGTGCACATTTGGGCTTGCCCGTGCAACACATGTTAATCAGAAGCAAAGGCTATGAAAGTTCAGAAGACCTCAACTTGTAATCATAGAAGAACTGACCACTAAACCATGAAGATGATAACACACTTTTTTTAGTACTAAAACATTAGTCTCTTCTACACAACATCTATCAGAATTCTGCAAAGAAATGCTGCGACGATCAGCATTACTGTAGACACAACATATTGCATGAGAAAATCATATACCTGAAGTCATCTCCTTCATTAACCAGGAGACAACAGTACCATTTTCAGTCAGATTTAGACGGAATGCTTTAATTCCGCTTGTGACTCCTGCGACCGAAATCACGTCTCCCTGAAATGAACATGAGACAAGTTATTTATAGCTAACTGAATACCAATTTCCTTTTAGAGTCGGTCTGTTTTGATTTCCGAAGAGAGAAATAGAAACTTGTTGAAACCATCATAAAGATCCTGGTAAAATGGCCTTTAATGTTTTGATGTTTTATTGTTGATTTTATTTGGCATGGATAAATTTGACTTTATAGTAGAAAACTTTTTTCTCTTTAAACAACAACACACCTTTCATATAACCAAATGAATATGCACATAAAACATCCGCTGAACAGAGCTAACACTTTACAACTTTGCAACAACTTACAGATACATCATACATTGTCATTTTTTTTTCTACTTCTAGCACTACGTCTTCATAAAAGGAAAGAGGTTTTCATTTTCACAAGAGCAAGAGTATCAAAATATAATTTACACTTTTAGATTGCACCAACCATAACCTTTAAGTTAATCTTAAAAAAAGATACATGAACTCCTCCTCCATATACTTTTTTTTTGGCCACTTCATCTACAGAAGATATCGACAGATATCTCTTAAAAAACAGTACTTTCTCATTGCATTTCACAACTGAAAAGATTAAAATTCCTTTCTTTCTGTAACACATTTTTGTGTAAACTCAATCTGCAGCAGGGAGTCATCTGTATATAGTAACTCCAGTAGTGACTTTGTGTCGCAAAAATCTTTTGAAAAAGTTTCCCTCATAAGACTGTAGAAATATTTGAAGACAAAAAAAAAATCAACAACAAACTTTTATGAAGTACCAGATTTTGTACTGTAAACTTCAGATTGACTGCTTCCACTGAATTGCTACCAAGTGACTTTAACCAACTGAGTTTGAGATCCGAGGAGAAGCGACCGACTCTAGTACTGGCTGGTGCAAATGTACGAGACTCTGCTCTTGAAGGCAGCAAAGACTTTACTGCTTGCGATAAGAATTTATAGTACACACAATGAGAACGGATCACTGCTCCCGAGCTTGCAGGTTTTGATTCCTCCAAGTGGACAGGTGAGCTATGCTAATTGCATGCATGCAGTGATCGCAATCGCTCAACATCTATCAACCTGTTGAGGACAAGATTTCGCTATAACATATATTTCCAATATACACCTGCCCGAGTATACTTGGAACTAGTCTTCAACTGGTTAATAGGCTTTGGTGATCTGGTATGCAGCTCCATTATATGAAGAGGGTTATCGTCTGGTAATCATGAAAAAAAAAATGCAATTGGTCACAATTTGTGTATCATTCCTTCTAAATATGAGCCTGATTTGGTACAGTGTCTTTTTTTGTGTGTTGTTACACACTTAATATCACAGAAACCCTTTATTCAAATCCCTTTGTCGAAGCCTGGCGACATCTCTTCAAACATGCGCAAAGTTTTCGCAGAAGTATCGTTTGTGCGCAGCTTCAAGTTTTTGCACGATCAAAGCAAACCCCTTCACCAGTCTTAAAAATGCCATCCTTACAGCACCATAATACTATTTGAATGAAATAACGCTAACCAGTTACACCAATCGCATCACATGTTCAAATTACTTGGAAGCGACATTGTGGGATAAAAGAAGAACAGATAATATTACCATACACATAGTACCATATTGTCACCTTACACCGTAATACACAGTCTAACATTTGTTCGAGAGAAAAAGAGATGAATAAAGAGAGAATCCTAAATATACACAAATTATATCAAAGAGATAAAGATATAATACACTGACATTGCTCAGTACGGAACACGATCATCTGAAACTCCACGGCTCACAGCACATTTAAATCTCTAAACGAAACTATTTCAACGCAAGATACAAAAAAGTACTACAAACAAAAATGAGGCTAATACATTTGGAAAACAAAGACAGGGGAATAAAAACACCAAGCTCTGAGAGAGATACTTAGAGATTACTTCCACAATCAGGAGATGAGCCATGAAAGACAGCGAAAGGTCATGAATTGTGAAGATGTCGCTTTTGTTGCATAATTGGCAGGAACTTTCTAGCACCACTTAACCTGTTACTGAATTCTGAAACCCCCATAGACTTAATACACAGGCCACCAGGTTCGCGTATGAAACGAGTTAAAGAAAACAAAACACCAAGAGACAGGAACTGCCCAATTGAACCCCAATTAAAGAAGACTCAACTCTGATTCATACTGTGAAGATGGCAAGTGTCAAAGTCACAAATCCCCTAACAAATCTTCCTATTCATTTTTAATTTTGAGAGTGTGTGATGTTTCGTTGCCAATCGCTTTTGATTAATGATATAGAAAGGGGTGACATGGTCTGAGAGCTATAGCCCAGCAATTATCTTTGCAAAGTTTACACACAGGTTGTGGAGTGTCCGACACCCTCGACTGCAGGACGTTTATATACTCATGAGACAGTGGCTTACTGGTACAAGGTTACTGTGGCATAAGGGTTGTATCCCTTATGAATGAGGGTTTGGGATTCAAATCTTAACAATTCATGCTAGGTTGAATAAAGTGGTGGACACACAAAAATTAAGAGGCACACAGTCAGGATCATACAGCACAGCACATGGCTCTGTAAGAAAATAAAAGGGAAATGGTGAGAGAGAGAGATGGTGAGAGAGAGCGGGAAAGATAGACAGATGGAGAGATTTAGAAATACATGGATGAATAGAAAGAGAGATAAAGAGACAAAGACAAAGACACAGGAAAACATACAGAGGTATATTGATAGATGTGGAGAGATAGATGAGTAGATGGATAGAAAGAGAGAGATATATATGAAAGAGAGAGACAAAGACACAGGGAGATATGCAGAGGTATATGGAGAGTGGGGAGAGATAGATGAGTAGATGGACAGAAAGAGAGAGATATAAAAGAGAGATAGAGACACATGGAGATATAGAGAGGTATATGGATAGTGGGGAGAGATAGATGAGTAGATGGACAGAAAGAGAGAGATATAAAAGAGAGATAGAGACACATGGAGATATAGAGAGGCATATGGATAGTGGGGAGAGATAGATGAGTAGATGGACAGAAAGAGAGAGAGAAACAGACAGACAGAACGAGAGATATAGAGTTATATGGATAGATGAGTAGATGGACAGAGAGAGAGGGAGAGATAGAGATACAGAGGCATATAAACAGATATAGAAAGACAGATGAGTAGATGAACACAGACAGGGAGAGAGAGAGATAGGGAAGGGGAGACTGCAGGAGAAAGAGAAAGAGAGAGATTACAATGTACTTCTCTTCATATGTACAGTATCATCTAACAGTTTCAATATTACGTTACTGCAGCATGCTTGACTTGCAGTTGGCAGTGATATTAAGGTTATATACATACAGTAACATTTGCACGTAGTGAGTCATCCATTTCCCACACATAAAAACATCACGGTACCTAGTGACCTAAAAATAATTGCATATAACGTATATATCTAAACCTTGGTATAATAGGTCTATTTCGGTCCACTGGACAATGTCCAAAACACAAACACATGGACTCATCATTATAAATGAGGGGGAAAAAAAATCGCCAAGCTAAATGCATATTCCAGATGCCTCAAATGTATACAGAGTTAGTAAGACGAGTACATGAACTGTCCATTCGAATAAAAAATTCTTTGCAGGTCTGAGGAAATGATTTCTACAGATACACATAGTTTAAGAATGTAAAAATGTATAGTATAAAAAAACTTTTTAAAACATCTAAAAAAAAAAAGAATTAATCTAGGAATATTGTGAGCCAAACAAACTTTGCTGTCAAAAGGTCGTAAGTCTGCATTTGAAGTTGACTACCTTCTGCCTCTCCTCCTGAAACTTTGGTTGTTGTTTTTTTCTTCCTTTCTCTTTGTTTCCCAATTCAGAGAGGGGGGGGGGGGGGGGTCTATACCACCTTAATTAAAACATGTACACACCCGTAGAGATTGCTAACACATTTTGTCAAATTTCTTGCTCAATCTCCATGCACAGCTTCAAACATAGAAAAAAAAAAATGCTCTGTTAAAAGGATAGTACTGCTGGAAAAAGTACCACATAGGTGAAAGAAAGTTGCATTGAACGCAGCAGTTAGCAACCGGCTGAAGATCATAATTTATATGATCTTGGAAGGATAAAGATTGCTTTCTGCCTAATTGATTGAAGCATGGTGTAAGGACAGCACTCTCCAATTTCTCATTCTCTTTTTTTTTTTTTTTTTTTTTTTGGGGGGGGGGGGGGCAGGGAGAAATATATTTAGAGCCAGAGACTTACAAACATCACTGAAGATACCACCCTTCACTTGCATTACAACTACATTGTACGAGGGCATCCCAATGATAGAAACGTGGGGAAGTTAATAAATAGCGAACTGGGGACATACGATAAGAAGAATGGTTGTAGATTGTTACAAAATATAATACAGAATCATTGCATCATATTTATTCAGTGAACAGGATCTGTTTTAAACCCCCAATTCTGGGAAATGATGAACTATGTATCATGAGGGAAATGACATATCATATATTACAGGGGAAAAAAATGAACACACAACAGGATACTAAGTAATTGCGGCAAGTTAAGTCAACTCCATACAAAGGTTACATATGAACCCAAATTTTGATGTCATTTTGACTTTGACATTTTGACACCCCCCAAAAGAAATTGAGTTTTATAAATGTGTAACAACTGCATGGGATGGCTGAAAATCTTCATCGGGATGACAACCCCCCCCCCCCCAAAATAAAAAAAATAAAAAAAAAACAACTTTAGAAACTGGACAAGAAAGTATTCCTGTCTTTACATGTCTTACCCCTCCCCCTCTCTCTTCTCACAATGATCACTCCAACGCTGTATTGCATGAACCCTCCTCACCTCCAGGGCTTGCCTGTCAGTATCAACCCTTGAACTCTTGACCTGTTCAACAGAACACTCACATAAGTGTACATGGCTTCTGATACCTCATTGTGTCTCACCACCTACTTAAAAAAAACACTACATTTTCATTTGTGATACACTCATCATAAGTCCATACTTTTTTTTGGATGAACACCAACACATTTCACATCCATCATTTCACAGAATGAAAGAAAGAAAAAAAGTAGAAATAAAGTATACTCAGGAACTTAATACAACTTGCTACACTTATAAACAAGTACTTGAGACTGTTAAGTACTCAGCATCCTGATTCCTGTGGTTGAAGAACTGTATGCCACACCATACTCCATGTTTCCATCTGCTTCCTACTCAAATGTGATGCTGGCAAAGAAATTAGCCATACTTGGCTGCCTCTTTTTTTTTTTTTTTTTGGTCACCACAAAGTTTAGTATGTACAATGACCTGGCCATAACTGAGCTATGCTTTTTTTTATTGGTGTCACTGATTCATTAAAATATTGACTCCAGACTCTCTGACAGCTTCAGATATATAAAGAATAAGTGACTTCTGTCCAGTTTTTAAATAGATCATTAGAGCTCAATCAATGTGGAGGAAATGTTAACAATTTGCAAACAGTGGTCTGATCTCGTTACTTTTACATTGAGATGCAGCTACGTTTCAGACCACTCATATAGTACAGACTGATGACTCTTTTCAACCTTTGATCTGAGAGCTCAAAGTATTCAACAGATTATTGTCAACTCACATATCCGTGGCAGAATAAACCCAATGTGAATGTCATTAGTTAAAATGCGCATAGGAGAATCACTTTTCTTTTCTACGGTACCAGCCTGAATATATGGAAAAAAAAAAAAGAATAAGAGAAGACATACAGAACAGCAGACACATATGAAAATATTACCCGTGACACATTGCATGTGCCGGGATAGTACCATGAAAGACATTCATACAGTCATACGCATGCACGCTCGTGGCCGAAAGCGGCCGCGGTCAAATCTATTTTAAGTACTGTGCGACATTGAGAGGTGATAGGAGTCCGCATGACGTTCTTGCAGTGCGATGGATGTACAGAGCTTTCATCCAAAGGCTTATACGTATTTCTGGTGGTTGGGTTCCACAAATTTTGGGAGGAATACGGAAAAAAGGGGGAAGAATTCGCAAAGCCACGCTGGATTACAGAGTCATATGTCAAAAGAAGACTGGATTTCTGTTTTTCTTCTTATTCTTTATAATGATGAAACATGTGTGTCAATCAACGGTGCTGCTAGCCCAGGAGGACAACTTGATTAACAGCTTTGGATGGAATAGAATCATCATGTCTTGAATGGGGGGCGAGGATGCGTTTCCTAGGCAACGAGGAGACTGGATGCGGAGAACTGGACCGCCATGCACATCCACAAACATGCCCATTTCTGGAAGATGATCTTACGGTGGAACAATTATCAACATATTCATATACATCTATCTAGATTTGGCTTATTACGATAGGAATGACATCTCTAAATGATAAAAGGCCAAACATTTTCATAACCAAACATTTAAAAACATCATGCAAACAAAGTCCACTGAAGGTGTTCATTGAGGAGATTGATGGGAACCCCAAATTTCTAATTTTTTCTTGTCACATGTCATCTGCGCTATCAACAGACTCTATCCTGCTTTGTTCCTGTGGATTCCTGTGAGGTGTAAAAAAGTCGCTAGTTCTCTTCACACCTTCAAATGAACCCTCTGTTACTTTGTCCCCTTATTGACACAGAGTTATATGCAACAGCATCTCCTCAGGAAGAACGTCGGCAATTTTCGCGTAGCATTTCGTTGCAGACAAACAATCTCTCCAAGAATGCTGCAACATGCCTCTTTTGCCCATTTCCAGCTGCACTGGGCATAAGATGAATATATGGGATGGGATTTGCGTATGCATCCACATAAGTACTATGCCATAAGATTTTTCCTGCTCTTTGCTGTGTTGATTATTCATCCCAATAAAAGGTCCCATCTTGAAAAAAGAGGAGGAAAAAAGATACAGAAGTCAGTCACTGCTTGCAGAGTTGCATGGAGTTTCTTTTTCGCGAGCGTCACACTGTCGACTCGCCGCGGTCAGTGACCACATCAGAGTTCACATAGTCGTTCTCTGGAGCGTCCCCGTTTGACCGCCTCCCGAGGCTTCCTGAGCTGGAGGAAGGGAGCTGGGATCGGTAGGCGCCCTTCGTGGCCCCACTCTGTCCATTGGCCACCCCCGGCGGGGACGCGGTCCGCGGCACCGGCCCCTCGAACGAGACGTCGCTCAGCAGCGGGGTGCTGTAGCTGACGTTGGGGCTGGGGTAGTTGGGCGTGGTCGGGGTGCGGGGCTGGGAGGAGTTGCTGTGCTGACGGGTCATGAGGTGCGGGTGCTGTGCCACCATCGGGGTCCAGGGGTCGCCCGTGTGGATCGTCGGCGACTTGGCCGTTGGTGCCGCTTTGCTCATGATGGCGTGGTACTCCATGTTGTCCATCATCCCACCCGCAGAGGGCGTGCTCGGCTGGGAGCCGGTTCCGTCGTTGAGGGGGAGGTATGCGTCACCCAGGTTGGCCGGTCTTCTGGGATCGTTCTGGTAGTCGTGCTCTTCTGAAATGAGACAAAAGCAAAGGAATGGGAGATTAAAAGATAAGAACAAATTTTCATGTACAGTCACTGGACTCTATTATCACATCTCTAAAAAGTTCTATGCTCATACTAAACTTGAAGGTGATGGCATGCATTTTCAAGATCTTAGACTGACCAATAAACCATAAAGGGATCGTATAGTTTTGGTTGAGACCTAACGTCAGGTGTATAACTTTTTTGGTGAGATAATGAGAAACCTCTTATGAAATATGAAAGAGCTGTAATTCCATGAAGGATTCAATGTTTATTTGATGAAAATTGGTCTTGAAATGGCTGAGATATCCAAAGAAGCGATCCTAATAAAATTGACAGGCCACAACTTTTATCAGGATCTCTTTGTTTTTGGATATCTCAGTCATTTCAAAACCGACTTTCATCAAATAAACTTTTGATTCCCCTTAGAATTGTATGCTCTTTAGCATTTCATAGAAGGATTTCTAAATATCTTGCAAAACGTTACAAGCTGAATCCTCTCCTCAACCATTACTGTACAGTCCCTATAACAGATGACCACCTTTGTCATCAGGAACACACGAAATGTTCAGACCTCAGAGTTTGAATTGCAGTTTAGGGGAGAGGTTATAATATCCTGAGACAAAAATTAAGGGACTAAGAGCCTTCCTTAACTCTTTATGTGCCACGTTCGCATGTCCGACTCAGTCTACGGGGTGCCAACTTCGCATATTCTGCTCAACAAACAAAGCCGCCAAAACCGATTGATAAATCGCTAATCCCGCGGTACAATCAAAGCGTTTCTCGCGCTTTTGTTCCTCTCACATACGACTTGCATTCTATGTGGTGATTGACTATCAAGCGGTGTTCCCAACTAGATTTGCGTGTACATTCTTCGTTTCTGTCACTACTTTATGTGCAAAAGTCATGCCTTTACAGTAATGTAGCAACCGGTAATTCAAAAGAAAAATTGAAAATAAAATTGTCATACATGGTATATGAAAGCAAAGTTTGGCATTCCTCTTTAACTTTGCTCACTATTATGTCCAGCTTAACAGAAATTTGTAGAAGTTATACAAATTGGAAAAACAGAATTCTTTCTCAAAGCATGACTACCTTCGTGTCTCAGAATAACGTGGCACACAGGGGGTTTCAACCATGGCACATAAAGAGTTAACAGCATTTCAAAACCTCTGGTCAGAAAATTGAGCTATGTCCCACCCCATCCACCAATGAAGGCCAGTCATCATGATCTAATTAATATGCAGGCCAAAGTGAAACTGCCATCTCCATTGAAACCTCCTAAGCAACCACCAAAAACAAGTGTGACAAGACGTGAGCTCACCCTCCAGAAGGGGCTGTGCATTCTCCAATTTGTTGTTGGGTATCAGATAGTCATCATTCATTTGTTCTGAAAACAAGACAGACAAACAAACAGAAATGATTAATAGACATGGTGCAAGCTCCAATTTGTCGTTGGGTATCAGGTAGTCTTCATTCATTTGATATGAAACACAGACAGACAGACAAATGGAAATGATTAACAGACATCAGATGCAAGAACACATCACATCTGTCAAAGACTATCATATCAGATGCAACTGACAATTACTTTTTAAAATCATAAGGTTGTAAACTTAATTCATTTTACTTTGTTGCTGTTTAGACAGCACCAGGTTTCCAATACTTCCTAGCAGATCTCTTTGTCACTTACATTGAGAACTTTTTACTCTTCCACCCTCAGTCTCAATCACTTTCATTTTGAAGAGGGAGGACCACTTCTAGTTTAAAGGGACTGTACAGTACTGGTTGAGGTGGGGATTCATGTTTTGAACATTCCTAAGTGAGATAATGAGAAACCTCTTATGAAATATGAAAGAGCATGCAATTTTAAGAAGGATTCAACATTTATTTGATGAAAATTGGTTTTCAAATGGCTGAGATATCCAAAAAAGTGATAATAATAAAAGGCGACAGGCCATGCCTTTTATTAGGATATCTTTGTTTCACATTATTTTTGGATATCTCAGCCATTTCAAAACCGATTTTCATCAAATAAACTTTTGATACTCCTTAGAATTGCATGCTCTTTGACATCTCATGGAGTGATTTCTGAATATCTCGCAAAACGTTAAAAGCTGAATCCTCACCTCAACCAGAACTGTACACACCCTTCAACACTGAGGGGGAGGGAGGGTAGAAATGGGAAGGGGAAGGGGCAAAGGGGGAGGGGTAAAGAGGGGAGAGGGGGGAGGGTATTAACATAATCCTAGGGATGGACACTGTGTGTGGATCACACTTACATGCACTCTTCCCCCTTTCCATAGGGAGAATTTCTGAGACAAAGATAGGAGCCCCTATGGAAGTTGCATATGTGATCGAGGCTAAGCCATGAAAACATACATTCTGTTAAAAAAAAAAAAATGAATGAAAAGATTTGTTTCTCTCTCTCTCCCTCTCTGTCACCATTCTTTGTGAATGACTAATTTGAAGGTGATTTTTTCCCCCTTTGCTTCATTTGCTTTTTTTTTGTTGCTTTTGCCATACTTTTAATCATGTATTCATTTTTTTTTTTTTTTTTGGGGGGGGGGGGGGTGGGTGGGAGAGGGATCCTTTATGTACATGGTAAAATCTACCTTCAGTTATTGCTGAAATTTTCCAGTCTTTGTACGCGAAAACACAACACCATTTCACAGCATAAAACTGGTTTCTAACTGTGAACTCTCATGAACATACTCTAGTACTGTATGCTTTCAAAAGTCCTGCAAGACACTCATGTTGGTTCTTGAAATTCTTCTATTCAGAAATGCAAAAAACAAAAAAACAGAATAAAAAAAAGCAAGAACAAAAAAGACTCCTGATTAAAAATGTAACATTAAATGCCACTGGTAACCAAGGTTTGACAATGTAATGTTCCAATTAACGATGTTGCATTACTTTCAATTTCTTTCGAACAAAGGTTTTCAAAGCGACCTCCTACTGATTGAGGCCGAAACACTTACACAAACACCACTGGAAATTCCCCACGACAACGAAAAACATGAGAAAGTGTTTCCTCGAAAGTGACATTCACTTTTGATCTTTGGATGCAGTCTTTTTTTGAGTGGATTCAATGAGAAATGAAAACCTGGCTCACAATACCGACTAAAAAGACAAACAAAATGATACAGAGTTTGTCACACTTTTCAGTTTTGTATGCTCCGATGGCAATCAAAACTGCGAGGGGATCTGGAAGACACTTGAGATGATTTTACCTCAAATGGACGTAATTGCTGTGACTCACGCTTGCGAAACATAAACCCTTAATGTGCTTTGTTTGCCAATTCTCACGTCCACAACAGTACTTTCATTGCCGATTGGGACATATGTCTGGGCACTTACTGTCAGTGAATAGAGATTACCCAATCCCCCGGATCACTATTGCTTAAGTATGACCTTCCAGTTGAACTGAGGCACGTTGTTACACCAAAGTTTGCAGGCTAACCTATTATTTGATCAAATTTGGATGATTTAACCAAATGCTGATGGAAACAAAATGGCAATTTACATTTAAATCCTTGGGCACACAAAGATTTAAGGGAAGGTCTACTATCATTTTGTTGTTTCGTGTGAGAACAGAAAAAATGAGAGAAGTAGATCAGTGAAAAATTTTTGGAAAAAATTCAAACACACAAAGAAAGTTATGAACTGTTAAAATCTAGAGAGTTAAGACAAACTGGCAACTAAGATGTAGTTACTGAGTAGTTCTACATTTGATTCGTACACAGAAATTCACCATTTTTTTTCTCGTTTTCAAATATTTGAGCACCGACAGAACAAAGCTACCAATGAGGACATTAAAAAATGTATTTCTCTCATCAGATACCATGACCAATTCTGAGGGAAATTTTTCTCTAGAGGAAAATGGAAATTGGTGATTTTTTGGGTGTGGTCCTTTTGTTATTCACTTTACTGGTATCTTCTCTTCTTTTAAAATCATTCATGTTAAATGGCCTGCAAATCAACTGAATGCTGGCTTTGACTGAGGTGATGATGTAACAATAGTTTTATATTTAGAGACAGAAATACAATACAGAGAGAGAAAAAAAAGCCTCTGGAATGAATAGAAAGAACAATGTGAAGCATTTACTGTGCTGGACTGTTCTTATTGAGGTTCTGAATAATACATTTGAGTGGCCTTTGATTGACTACTCAAGACTGACTTCAAGTATGAACACAAAGCAATTTAAATATACTAATCACTTGGGTCGTGTGAATAATGAGCTGACTTCTTGTGAAGAAATTTGTAGCGAAAAAAAAAGTGTTGCATTTTACCCTTTTGTATTTCTTTGTTTTTATTCTTGTGTATTTCATTGTTTTACCACCCAGAAACTGTATTGAAAACATAAACATTAATAATATTGTAATGGTAATAAGAAACGGCGTTGACTGCTTGCAGTAAGTTTGATCTTGTCACAAGCTAGAAAGTTTTGATTATTTCGCTTGAATTGCATGTCATCAGTAATTGTAATCTGACACCACATCCATGAGTCTGACTTACACGAATGAGGCATCAAAATGTGCATGAAACGTCAGAGTAAAAAGTCATGAAATTGACATGCAAAAAAAAAAATATATATATATATATATATATCCTCTGTGAGGGAGTGTATGAAATTTAGAAGGGGGCCTTCCAGCCCCAATCCCCCTTCCACCGATCTCAAACACAAATCTCTGAGGACTTGAGCCTCTACAACAACTCACCCTGAGCGCTGCTCTGTCTGTCAAAGTTTGCCCGGACTGTTGGGTCCTGGCAGTACCGCAGGAGGCTGCTGTCTTTTCTCGATGGCATCCCCGGCTTCTCAGTGGGAGACTTTGGTGTGGAACCGTTCTGTTTGGGGAACAGGCAAAAATATTAATGTAATGTGTCAAGGTCAAGGACATTGTTACTTTATCCAGACTTCATCAAACCATAATACACTGTCACAGCGTAACATTTGTCTGTAGTGTGAAGTGGATTAAGAGTAGACGATAGACAACAACTTCTCTGTTACTCTATGTCATATGATGACATAAATGGTATCCCGGGGTACCAAACAAAAATCAGCCATTTTGTTGAATTATTTATTTTTTTTAAAAGGTTGTACCCTGGGTGCCAAAAAGAGGAAATTATTTTGGTGCTGGAGCTAGCGCGCGCTAGCTACTGCACTGCACTGCACTAAAGCACACGCTAGTGGTATCGCAGCTTCCATGCACGCATAGTATAACATGCAGTGGCATATCATGGGAATGACTATGTACACGCACACACAGTGCATGCATTTTTCTCTGGCTGTCCTCGAGTGGACGTGAGGTGGCGCTACACAACGCGGTTACCCGGGGTACTACGGTACCCCGGGGTAACGCGTGATGCATCATATGCAAAAAAGGGTGCACAAGAGTAGCACAGGAGTATTCTATTATAAAATCAAGGAAGTATATGTAATGTAATTGAATTAAATTGAGAGATACAATGCCTCTTTGTTCACTAACTGAATGACTGCCAGAACTGTGGTGGTGTAAGGTGGAAGGTGGTCTTGCGCGACCACGCCCATGAACGGACTCGAACTCTGACCCACTCCACTGTTTATGGCAGAGGTCAAGAGGTCATACCAAGCTTTTGTTCTCCCCCTTAGGCTAAATTTTGTGGCAGTGATATGCCCAGAAGAGATTTTCAGTGTCACCTCACACGCAAATTGACCTGACCTCTGAGCTACACATTTTGTGGTGGTAGAGGTCAGGAGGTCAAGAGGTCCTGAGGTCAACTCAAGGTCACAAGCTCAGTTTCTACCCTATGGCCATATTTGTGTGGCAGTGACACCAAAAGATATTTCTGGTGTCACCATACACACAAATTGACCTGACCTATGACCTAAACATTTTGTGGCAGCAAAGGTCAGGAGGTCATGAGGTCCCGGGTTCAACTCAAGGTCACAAGCTCAGTTTCTACCCCATGGCCATATTTGTGGTAGTGACACCAGGAAGATATTTCTGGTGTCACCACACACATAACTTGACCTGACCTCTGACTTACACATTTTGTGGTGGCAGAGGTCACGAGTTCACGAGGTCAGATCTCTTTCTGCCCCCTCCCCCTTCTTACTAAAGGTCAGAAAAGAAGTGGTGGCTTGGCAGAGAGTTCAAGTCTGACCACGCCCACCCACACACACTTAAAACTCACAGGTGGGAAGAAGCCCTGTTGACTCTCATAGGTCAGGTTGTGGGCGGTGAGGCTCATCGGCTGCAGGTAGTCCTCGGCATCCATCAGGAGGTCTGGGTCGGCCCCGAGGTCAGTGTCTGCCATGAGAGACTTGTAGAAGTCTGACGGGGTGGGGCTGGGGAGGGCATTGATGCCGTCATTCTGAATACAGAAAGAGAGAAAGATGTAATTTTTTTTTACCATTACCTATAGCAGGGCTTGATACTAACATTTTTCTCTAGTGACCCATTCTGGTCACTAAAATCTGTAAATCTATATTTTTTTTTGCCCAAAAAAGAAATGTAGTGGCCCAAAATAAAGTATGGGATGAACACAAAAGACAGACAAGAAAAGATGAAAGTTATGTCAGAGCCAGAAACACAGAGAGGCAGGTGTAGAAAGAGAGAGATAGAGAAAGATATAATCCTATCAAAAGTAAAAGGTATCACTGAATTATGAAGGAATTACCTGAATGACAAGATATCTCTGGGGGTCTTTGGTCATCCTTTCTAACTCATCCTGCATCTGCTTGAAGGTCGGTCTGCTGTCCTCGTCAATCAGCCAGCCTGGGGGGGGGGGGGGGGGGGGGGGAGAGGGATAGGAGACAGAGATATTGACAGTGACCCTTTCTGACCTTTGACCCTCTGGCTTGTTCTTCCACTGGGACAAACCAGGAAAGGGGAGAGGGAGGCAAATACATTGCCACATGTGATGTATTTCACGGTATTCACTAAGAGCCATGTTGTTCTTTGGAATGCAGAGTATGAGAACATACAATAGATGGAGGAAGTGGTAGCTAAACAAGATATATATATAGCCTGTAACATCAGAGATATTGACAGTGACCCTTTCTGACCTTTGACCCTCTGGCTTGTTCTTCCACTGGGACAAACCAGGAAAGGGGAGAGGGAGGCAAATACATTGCCACATGTGATGTATTTCACGGTATTCACTAAGAGCCATGTTGTTCTTTGGAATGCAGAGTATGAGAACATACAATAGATGGAGGAAGTGGTAGCTAAACAAGATATATATATAGCCTGTAACATCTGCTGTGCACTATTCTTTCAGCCTAATGCAAGTATACCCGTGCCTTTACAATGTATGTCCACGATTGAACACATCACCTATTTATATGACAGAAATAAGATATACAGTTCTCTTTCTTTTATTCCTCATACAACGCAGAATCTAACCCACACTTTCACATGAATACTTTCATTGTGAATTAACATATCATAATCATTTAGATGAATTTCCAAATAAATACATAATCAAATGAAGGAATAAATCAATGAATGAATATCAGTACACCAATAATTCAAAATTTAAATAGATGAATACCTTATCAAATTAATACATGTACTCACAAACTCATCATTTAATTCATATCTATAAAATACTGTGATATGTTTGCCATGCTCTTTGACAAGTCTATGAAGAGACTTGGACTTACACTTGACCATCAGCATGTATATATCGATGGTGCAAATTGGCGGCTGCGGTAATCTCTCGCCTCTTTCCAGGAGGTCGGGAACCTCGCGGGCCTTGACCCCCTCGTAAGGCTTCCCACCAAAGGTCATCAACTCCCACAGGGTCACACCTGATCGGGTCAAAGGTTAGAAAAAGACATGTCACACAAAAATTGATGGCATACACCCCATCACAAGGACGTAAATAATTTGAAGAGTTTAGTCGCAAAATGGGTTATACTGTAAAACAAGGAGTATTTGCTTACATTTTAATTTTTCAAAATTTGTGAGAGCCAAGATTCACAAAATTGAAATGCACACAAAAGTTCCTGTCTACACTACATGTGAATGCAAGTGACATGTCGTGAAAATTTCATGCCGTGAAAAAGGGTGTTGTCTCCAATTTGCGAAAATTTCATGCCATCATTAATAATGACAAAAATATCTTGCCTTACAGAATGCATCATTTTCAAACATTTTAGAGTAAGTTCATCATCAGAAAGCAAAATAAAACCTTTGCAATGATACATCACTTTAACAGAGCAAGAAATATTCTTGAAGTAATTATGACACAATATATCGAATATGATTATTATATTATTTTCTTTGTTTCTTAGCAAGTTTAATTTAAAAAATCTCATATCAACACAAATGGAGTTAATCTGGCTTCCATGCAAACCCTTCATTTTGTCTTTTTTTAATCAACCTGAATGCATTTATGAGAAAAATCTTGTGAGGGCTTGTGATGCAACACACAAAAAAAAAAATAATAAAATTAATGCTGAATTAAGAATTCATTCCAAGGAGAAATCATTATGATTGAAAGGCCATTCGATAAAAACAACAGAACAGAGCAAAACTGTCACTGCATAAGAGCGTGCTTTCAATTACACATTCATCTATTTGATAAGAATCTATCTATGGTGTATGTGTCTTACGTGAAGACTGAACGTTTCAACAATGGACTAAATATAGATTTTCTTCACCATGTTTTCTGTATCAATATTTCTATTCAATCGATGAATCATGTATAAAACAAGATATGGATATGAGCACAAGTGCTTCAGGGACTTTGCATGAAATCATTCCAACAATATTGAACCACTTTTGTGAATCTGCACCAGTTACAGAGGGGAATTTTATGTGATCATTGGAAGTAAACTGTCTTAACCCGTTGAGGACGGTTTGATTTTGCTACAACACGCATTTCCCATAGACACCTGCCCGAGTATACTCGGGACTCGTCCTCAACGGGTTAAAATCTGTAGGGATGACTTTACATTAAAAAAGAAATAAAGAAGTAAATAATGAATTAAGAATTGAAGGGGTCCGTGCAATATAGTGCTAACCCACACAATGTTCATTTTGAGATAATCGCTGTTGAATGTTTGGAAAGTCCATACATTGTACATTGATAAAACATTTTTTTACCATCTTATTGGTTGAATTCAAATATGATATTTTCACGGAGGTTAGAGTGAAGGATAAGGATTATGAAAATGCATGTAACTCAATTTTGACAGAAGTGTGGGTTAGCACTATATTGCACCGACCCCTTCAATTTGTAAACCAGGTACAGCCATCTTCTAACCTCCTTGGAGATAATACACTATTCAAGTTTTAAACAAGATACCATGATATCCATAACCAAAGATACTGATGAGCACTGCTTCACTATTAAATGTCAAAGCCTGCTCATGAACATAACAGACAACCTATGATGACGATATCTGATATCACACAAGTGAAAACGATCACATGTGATCCGCCCACTATAATAACCTTCCCGAAAAGAAAATCTTCCTTGTATATACTGCCTTTACAAATGTGTTTATTTACATTTGCAATCTATGTCTATAAATGTGTGCACAAAACATATTTTTGTCTGAAATATAAAACCAAGGTTTTAGGTTATCTCTGAATATATACACGTATGCATATATATATAGCAACAGTCTTCTCACTTTTCTATACCCTTGACAACTGTGAATGTCAGATATCACATATCAAAATAATTACGCTTTTTTTTTTTGGTGACCACAATGCAATAGAAACTGGCGTTATCGAGAGTTGCGAAAGTGAAAGTATGAAAATGGTACGGCTACTTACCGAAGCTCCAGACGTCGCTTTTGTGCGAGAATCTCCTGAACTGGATGCACTCAAGTGCCAGCCACTTAATGGGCATCTGTGTCGCAGAATGAGAACATACGAGATACAAATACCAATCGAGGGGAAGACAAAAAAATAATACAACCAAAAAACCACTGACACACTGACCTGAGAACATGGAAGAATCATTTTGCAGGCAGTTTCAGTGTATGTCAAATTCCATCTACTACTGGACTATGGTACCTTTTTTTTTTTATATATATATATTATGGTACTCGCTACTTTTGGCTGAAAATCATTTGCACGCAGTTTCAGCGTGCATCATATTCCGTCCACGGGTGATACAGTATGTGGTGTCTCATATAAGAGCAATGTACAATAGCTCATCTTACACATGGATTATATCTGCAAATTTAGCCATAAATGGACAATGCATCCCATTCCCCTTTACTTCAGTCTTTACTGCACCTCCAATATCCTGCTGAATACTGCATTGAAAGCATGTCATTCAAGAGGTCAACGTCCTCCAAGGAATGCGTGCGCTGCACTCGATATAGACTCAAGAAGTACGGTTGAGAAAACAGGGTAGAATTTCATTTGAACGTTAAGAAAAAAAAAAAAGAACAGGAAGGATTCCAGGTAAAAATAACTTCCACGCTTTCCCTTAAAGAGAGCCTCGGGAGGAGTGGCGGGAGTTTTGTTTCCTGCCAACTCTGCGCAACGTCACTCTTGTCGCGAGAGCGGACATAAACAATGAGTAAGCAGGTCTCGAAATCGTCATTGTTGAGATCCGAGTGAGGTGTGGAAAAGGATTACGTACACCAGGAAGGTCGTCATCCCCTACACACTATGATTATAAAAACATCTGAGTTTCCTCTTCTCTTCATTTTCTGATAGCACCATTTCACTATGTGAGTACTTGTAAGCATGCCTGAAACACGTGTAAATTAACACAAAGTCACTCTCTCTCACACACACACACACACACAAATACATATTATTGGTATGCAAATAAATTTGCACCAGTCACAGGGAAGCCAACTTTGTGAACAACATTGTAGTATTCTTGGGGGTGAAAAGGTTTATCTTCAGAGGAAAAAACAGTCATTTTTGCCTTTCTTGCATGAGACATGTGTAGCAATACCATTTTGGGAAAACAGTATTCTCCACAAAACCTGCAGAATGTTTGCAAAAAAAAAAATTACACAAGAGAATGTAACCAAAAAGGAACAGCTGGTATCTCTGCTATCATCCTTTACTATCCCTGCCATATATGACTCATTTTCCTTCTAAGGGGCTGTGCACTCTTTAGAGTCAGTCAATGTCAGCGACACTCAATTCTACCAGTCCCCTTTGCTTTCTTCATCACGCCCACTCCAATTAAATACCTCCCCCCCCCCCCCACCATCACCACCCTACCCCACCTCCCCTCCTCTGGCACTCACTTTTCCTCCCTGCGCTTTGTACTCGTTCTCGTCGATGT
Source organism: Diadema setosum (assembly GCF_964275005.1). Lineage (NCBI taxonomy): Eukaryota > Metazoa > Echinodermata > Echinoidea > Diadematoida > Diadematidae > Diadema > Diadema setosum. The sequence goes on from NC_092706.1 coordinate 11,177,806, forward strand.
CCAAGAACTTGGCCAGGCCGAAGTCGGTGATCTTGACCTGGGCGGGGCTCTGGACCAGAACGTTCCTGGCGGCTAGATCCCGATGGATCAGATGCTTCTCTTCCAGGTAGACCATACCCTGATGGCAGGAGGGCATAGAAGAGTTTTAAAAATGGATTCAAAGTGATAGACAGGCCCGGATGGATGGATGGATTAAGATATAGACACTTAATTTCAAACCAGGGAGGTATTTTGACAGAAATATATAAAACTGAGAATATGTTACAACAAATGGAAACTGTAGAACCAGATCCACCTTTCTTAATGCAAGAAACTTTTGGAAATTTTGTGAGGAGCCAAGATCTCAAAGTATAACGCACGTGGTCATGTTTGTCCACACAATGCATCGAATACCAGCGGCAATCTGCAAAAGTTTCATGCCGCAAAAAAGATTGTGGGCTCCAATTAATGAAAGTTTCATATGTTTCTGGCTTTTACATAAAGTAGACAGATTGGCTACATCAACAAGATTGATTGGTAGGATATACATTGTACATACAGACTGACAAGCAAAAAGACAGATAGACACACACATATGTGACCCGCTACAACAAAAGGATCCGAAAGTCGGGGGAGGATAATTTTCGAAGAATGGCATGACATTACTCCCTAACTCTTCTTCTTTAATTTCATGTATAGCACGACTCATGAAAGTACTCGGTTGCGGAGATATCGATGATTTTATTAGTGCATGTCAAGTGGTTGAAGAAATTAGAGTTTCGAGAAAAACGTCTTCAAAGTTTCCCTTCCAACGCTGTCATGATCAAGGGGAGACGTGAGAGTTTTCACCGCTTGACAATAGAAGGCATGCTCCTAGCGACCTCCGGGATGTTCATTCAAGCTTAGCGCCAGCGGTCTACGCATGGCCAATCAGTAATCAGGATGCTACGCACTGACCAATAAGATCACTTCCTCGTTGCTAGGGGCGGAGTCTTGCTGCGGCACTAAATCCAAATCTTCGGACACGTTTCTGTTACGTTGAAAGTCGGAAAATCATGGCCCAGAAAAATGCTGATTTCTTGCCTTTCCCTTGATCATTTAGCTTCAAAATTTTGGCAGATGATAGACAAAACATTAGACTACAAGATTATGCCAAAAACAGAAATCTGTTTGTTCTGACCAATTCTGATGATGTGACTTCAAACTCGATTTTTCTCGGCTCAGCCGTCAGCGACTTTAGGATTCTTTTGTTGTAGCGGGTCACATATACATAACTTATGTGTTTATGTATGCACATTTATACACAGAAAGACAAAAATAGATTGACAGAGCTATTTTACAAATTGACCTACATATCATGATACATAAAGAAATTTAGGGGCTAAAAGTTTTATGTTCACAGTATTCTTGTCATACTGCATTAAATGGCATTTGTCAAGGCTCAAACTAATGCTGCAATTACTCATAGGGGTCTCTTTTAAATATTCCAAAGGGAATACAACAATTCACTCCATATCATTTCATGTTTAATCACTCATTTCATTTCACTTCCATCCATTCATTCATTCATTCATTCATTCAATCATTCATTCATCCATTCATTCATTCATTCATTCATTCATCCATTCATCCATCCATCCACTCATTCATTCATTCATTCATCTATTCATCCATCCATCCACTCATTCATTCATTCATTCATTCATCCATTCATCCATTCATCCATCCATCCACTCATTCACTCACTCACTCATTCATTCATTCATTCATTCATTCATTCATTCATTCATTCATTCATTCATTCATTCATTCATTCATTCATTCATTCATTCATTCATTCATTCATTCATTCATTCATTCATTCATTCATTCATTCATTCATTCATTCATTCATTCATTCATTTCATGTCATTCATTCATTCCCTAACAATGAGTTGATAGCTAACTGCCCTAGGCACTCACATTTCTACACAGTGAACCATCTGAAACTTGTACACATTTACCCGAGACGGGTTACTGGATCAGTCTAATGAACAATACAATCAAAGTAAACAGACAGACAGACAGACAGACAGACTGACCAAACCACCACTGACCTTGGCAATCTGGTGGCTCCAGTTGAGGAGGTGGTGGGAGCCAATCTGCTCCTTGTGCTGGCGGACGTAGTCCAGCAGCGCCCCCAGCGGCATGAGCTGCGTGATGAGGGTCATGTTCTGGGCGATGCAGACACAGAGCAGACGCAGCAGGCACGGGTGGTCCACCGACGCCATCACCTTCGCCTCCTGCGGAAAACGGACGGACGGAGAGGCAGGAAATGATTAAGATACCATACAACCAGAAATTTTTGCATGCTTGAAACTTTCGCAAATTTCACTAGGAGCCAAGATTTGCCAAAGCAAAATGGCTACGAATGGTTTTGTTTACACAATGCAATGAATGCCAGCGGCAATTTGTGAAAGTTTAATGTTTCTAAAAGGACACCAGCTCCAATTCGAAGAAGTTTAATGCCACAAATGTTTCTGTTTTCCACAAGGTGCACAGACAATGAGTGATGAGGAAAACAGAGGTGGAAGAAGTACCCATTAAGATTAATTCAGAAGAGACAGCTAAAATTCCTGTTTTCCTCGATTCTCACAAATCCCATGAAAACAGGACAAGGCCTGCAGGGTTAATGCTGTATGAGTTTCTATAATTTCTCTGTTTGCTGTTTCTCGTTTATCTTTATGTGTGGGTATTATATAAAACGACTACTGTTTGACACTAAAAAATTATATACAGAATCTATGCCACAATTTGTATAATTCATAGAGCACACATACACAGGGCAAACATAAAGAAGTTGACGCAAGTTCAATGATGAAAGCATTTTGTGCTTCCTTTGCTGGATTTACTTTATCATCAGTTCAGAGACTCCAACCCAAAGCACCTTCTGATCTGGAGATTCTCCCGCCAGAAACCCCTAGCAAATGGGAGACTCCAAGTTAATGTGTGCGAAGCGCGAAGTTCCTAGGGTTATAGATGCTCTCTGGTGCTATCTAAGGCTTATTTTTGCAACATACGATAGCAATAAGTAAGAAATCCTTTCCAACGGGAGACATTGAGCCAGGGAGGGAGAAATTAAATCTCGAACGGGAGAACGGGAGATTTTGCAAAAATGGGTTTTCGGCGGGAGATCTCCCGTCGAAAACAGGAGAGTTGGAGTCTCTGTCAGTTTGGGAGCATGCAGGGTTATTATGGACTCCACAAGCTCTGTGCAGCACAAACACCCCTCTGGTTCTCAAACAGGGAACGTCCCTGTCCATCTGACACCCTCCTCCCCCTCCCCCACCCCTAACTCAAACTTACTTCCAGGAGCTCCTCTGCAGCACTGGAGGACACCTCACGCAGGGCCTTGATGGCTACCGGTATCCTGATCTTCTCGCCCTCCGGGATCCAGAGCCCCTTGTACACGGTGCCGAAGGCCCCCGAGCCCAGCACGGGCCCCAGCTTCAGCTCCGTGTCCTTGATGATCTTCAGCTGTGCCTGGTTCGGTGTCACGTTGCTCGGGGTCAGGGGCTGTGGGGAGGTTCAGGAAATGAAGAAAAAGAAGAAGAAAACAATATAGAGATTTAGCCCATTTCTGGTGACATTCTGAAATTCCCTTTGAATTTGTAATAGCTACCGATTCAGTGGGGGGTTCCCATTGGCAATGACCAACAAAAAGAACTAAGCTTGCATATCAAAAATTTGGCGACTCTCTGTTTGTGTAGTATTCAGTATCTCATGTGAACACCTCCATAAATCCTACACAATTTTGTGATATAGATATGAAAATAATTTTTTTTATTTTTTTAAATTTCTTTAAAACAAGTGGAATATCTTTTGCCGAGACACAGCACTATGCTATCATGCAGTCAAATATACAATGTATCATCTCTATTAACATTGCAAACAATTTTGAGATTGAGACCAAAATGAACATTACTGATTAAATTCCTCTTTTGGTAGCTTTACACACTGGCAGACAACATAATATGAACATACAAAACATAGCTAAACTTTGCAGTATCTTAACCCACGGAGGACGAGTCCCAAGTATACTAGGGCAAGTGACTATGGGAAATATTGACCGATTCTGTGACGCGCTATGTGTATTTTTGGCAAGGGCGCAGCCATAGTGGGTGTATCAGCCGACCCCCCCTCCGCACTCCCCCACCCCTCTCCCCACATTAGCACGCACGCAGAATGAAAAACTGCTTTAGCCAATAGGCGTCTCGTATACTGAGTGCGCGAATGCTTGCTAGTACGCGAACCTTTGTTACAAGTGCGTGATAAACATGTTGCCCCGGGGTGGGGGAGAGCAGGGGGGGTCGGCTGATACACCCACTATGGCTGCGCCCTGTGCCGTAAAATGTCTGCTGCCCTCAACGAACCCGAATCGGTCAATATGTGTTGTAGCAAAATCAGCTCATCCTCAATGGGTTAAAGGGACCAGAGCAGTCACAAATCCATCTTTATTTACTGCTCACTGAGGTACTGTACAATGTATGTTCAAAAACCAAGACTAGTGCAGGCCTGCCAGAACTGAATTGCCCATCAGCAAAATATGAGCACCAAATAGTGTACGCTCATCTGTAGCATGTATCCACTCATTTCGAGATTCTTCGGCTGTGTGTGTAGGGCCTACAGCTGTGCACAATTGACTACGAGGATTTTGATGGTAGCCTAGATGAGCAGACCTTTTGAACTACGTCATCTCTCCAAGTTCTAGTCTTTTTTTAATCGGACAATTGCCAGAACATGCAGATGACCTAGTTTGGATTCAAACTGTGATCAAATAAGGTTACTCACCCCTCCGCCATAGTCACTGCTTTTGATATCGTGCAAATCCTGTGAAAGATGAGAAGGGGAGAAATAAGAATGCATTATGAAATGTTTGAATAGTAGATTATCATTAATGGTTATACGCACTTGTATAGGAATATATTCTACTTCACATATCGGTTCAACGTGACATGACCTTGGTATTGCATATACACTTGTATGTATGCTAAAACCCTCATCCATGCATATACATAGGTGTATATGGAAATCATATACATTGTATGCACGTATATTTACTTAAGTATTCATGTATGTATGTGTTAAGCAGTGTGTGTGTGTATGAATGTGTGAAGTATAAATGTAGTGTATGTGTGTATGTAGGCCTATGTGAGTACTCACTAGGCCCTGTACTTATGTAAGTACATTTCATATGCAACTGTATGTTCAATAATGAATAATGATTATACAGTGATATTAGGATATTGTATACGCCGAATATTTCGTGAGGTTTTTATTTTTGCACATTTTGTGAGTCATATGCTATTCGAAAAATTAAAGACACATGAAAATATTGACCCTGATCCCGATATGAATATGACGTATGCATATACAATTCTCCGTTCAGTACAGGACTCCATGATCGCAACTTTAACCACTCGCGAAATTGTTGGGAAGTCCCGATTCACTCAAATTTAGACTAGCTGAATATGTGGCGTATGCAGCAGACAGATGTCCAGTATTCTATTTATCTCTACATTCATTTCTATCAATCATTATTTGGGCAGGAAGTGTGTTATGTTGTCGAAGTAGAAATGTTGTGGAAAACTTCCTAATATACTCACGATGTTTGGTGGGATGTCGATGTACATGTTGTTCTTCGTGTGCCGCCGGTACCAGCAGGCCAAGAGGAAGATGATGAAGAGAAGGAGGCCTCCGGCTACGCCTATCGCTGCCATGACGCCGACCGGCATTGGGGAGCTGTTGAGTTGTTGCGTTTCACTGCATTAGTCATTGGTTTATTCATTCATTCACAGAGGGCGTCATTTATTGTATGGCAAAATGTATTCACAGTGACATGCACACGAATATACAGTACAATCAGTTTATTCATTCATTCATAGAGGTCGCCATTTTGTATGGCAAAAATGTATTCACATTGACATGCACACAAATATACAGTATAAACATAGGTATTTATTCCCACGACAATGCACATTTCCATTATATTTCAGTGGAGACATTTGAAGAGAGAGCCATTTGCAAAATATGTGCCGTTATGGCACAAATTAAAGATCCCATTAAAGACATCAAACAAATTGCCAGCAAATTGATATTCAAATCGACAGAAAGAGTAGGCAGGCAAAAGTGACAGAGAAAGAGACAAAAATAGATGAAATTGCATTTCAAAAAGCATGATTGAATTTGCATTAATATCCAGCAGTCCCAGTGTTAAAGCAATGCATTTGGAATGTGATGTGCATTGATTGAAAATTTGGACCACATTGAATAATTAAAATATTAGAAATCCACTCGCCAAAATATTGTCAGCAAAATTTGTCAGCAAATTACCATGAGAGACAGGGGAATATTTAAAAAAAGAAATACCCGAGAAATAAAGAAAAATTGATAAAATCCAACAGAGAGAGAATTATAAGACCAAACCAGAGGACCATTATTATGGTGTCAGGAAGTGCCAAATTGGCAATGCGAGGAAGGAGAGTGCAGGTGCAGGGGGTGACGATGAGAGGTCGTGGTGGCATACACAGATGGTCAATAGCGCGCAGGTGTTGTTTATGTACGTGTTTGTCGCAGAGGTCGATTGGACGGGGTCACACAGCGGAAGGGCGAACAGACACAGACGCACAGAAGGACATTATCGTGACATACAAAAAGACAAGACAGACAGACGGACAGACAAAAGGTGAGAGACAACATTAGAGCTGCTTCTTCAGACAGAGTCGATTTCACGTAATTGAAGGTATGGATAAAGATGAAAACATAATGCCATGATGTGTTAAACGTCCTAGATGCTCCATTGACTCGATATGTCTGATAAATTTCTTGGACCCCGTTTACAGTGTGGGCCAGGGCCGAGCCGCGGCCAAGCCACGGCCAAGCCACGGCCAAGCCCAGCCTCAATTGCGGGGCCGAGCCCCGCAATTTTGTCCGTTTACACTGCCGGGCTCGGCCACGCTTTTGATTGAAACCTTTCAATATTTTGTCGTAGTGGCGCTCTGCTTGTAAACAAACGCAATTTGGTATAGTCTGGTTTTCAGACTCTTTGCCAACTGGATTCCGTGGCGACGAAGTCGCCGTTCAGGCAAAGGCCTTTGCCGAAGGAAAAAATTGTTTGCAGGACAAAACCACCTTAAACTATACTAGTTTTTGACGTTGAGGGGGTTAATATCCTGAATAGTGAAATAGTACAGGTAGAGGGTTTGGAAGCCAGACTAAAATTGGCCGCGGATTTGGCCCAGTTTGCGTTTACACTGAGAAAAGGCTGGGCTCGGCCGCGGCTGAGCCGCGCATTTGGCCCCCTCCAGAGCGTGGCCAAATGCGAGGCCAATTTGGGCCTCGCATTTAGCCTTTTGCGCGTTTGCACTGAAATGAAGGTGGGCTCGGCCGCGGCCGAGCCTCGCACTGTAAACAGGGTCAAACTAAATGCATTGATTGAAATATAAATCTTTGCTTGGTGAGGATTTTTCTCATTTCACATTATTGGTACTGACATTAAAAAAAAAATGTTTTAAGAAGGAAAAGTAAAGGGATAAAGAAGACATGAAAAGTATTGTAATGAAATGACGATTAAGTAGATTGCGTACAAGTATGTTGTGTATATAGCTTACGTGTACGTGTATTGGAAGGGCGTGCGCGCTCGGCAACTAATTATAGTACATGACAATGTGTAAAGGGCGGACGCGCTTAGCGCTCGTAGTATGCTATGGGTATATCTGCGAGCGCGTCCGCGTAGTTGGGGAGAGTTGCTGAGCGTTCACTACAGCGGACGGACGTGCTGTCTGAATTCTCTCCGGCAGACTAATCGTCACCTACGAGTTACCATAGGGTTACGTGTGTAGGTGTTAGGTGCTAGGCGTCGGCTTCAGGCACCCACTTTGTGTCGACTGGATCGTCATATACGGTAATAAAGTTCTTTATCTTCATGAACTCGTTATGATTCGCGTGATTTAGTGTGATCAATTCTGCGATTATGATGTGGCGTGGTTTGTTGGCGTGATTTTTAACGTAAAGGCCGTGACCGTAGAGCCTACATAGAATACATCGTATATAAGATACTGTCTACTGAATGTTCAGAGAGAGAGAATCTAGAAGATACTTACGGTTACGTTACATTTTGGCGGCAGCGGTGGGATGCAACAACGGTATACAGATACTCATTATCTATATTAGTCTACGATTTACGGCAGAAGATGTCAGAAAGACGTCGGCAACATCGCCTACATCGACGCCTGTGTCGCCCGCAGTAGCACTGACGCCTACCATATCTCAATGTACACAGAGTGCGCCTAGTAGCGCCTAACAACGGGAGAGTGCGAGTACAACACGGCGCCTGGCAGACGCGCCTAGATGACACGGCGCCTAGTTACGTGCGCCTGCCAGTATTGTGACGTGTTGGCATAGGTTATATTGCGCCTTACCAGTAGAGCGCATGTGTCACCTTCTGCAGGAGCGCCTGTGGAAGTAGGTTACGCCTACTACTGTAGTATATGTACGATATATTCGCTACGCATATATTTGTATATTCCAGTGAGGTATATAGAGCGCCTATGTAGAGCGCTACATACGCCTTCTCAGTTTAGTGCGCCTTTTGTGTAGAGCGCTATAGGCCCCCACGGCTTCTTGTAAGTCCTCGTTCTGGCTCTCTATAGTGTGTTGCATAGTTATGTGGCGCCTATAGAATGCAGGTTGAAGAGAAATAGGGCGCCTTCTATATGAAGAGCAGCCATATTGGGCATGTCGAGAAATAAGCGCCTACTGTATTGTTAAATAATGTGAACGGCTCTCAAGGCAAGCTATAAAAAAAAAGAGTGCCACTGACTTTAGAGCGCCTGTAATATACAGACACTAAATTTGTTAATGCGCCTTCAAGGTATAGTAGCATAGCGTTACATAAAGTTCCACTTAAAGATTTTCGGATGTGGGTGCCTCAGTTTGAAATGAAGGACTTGTGCGCCTACGTCATTTAGATACAGTATAACGTACATACGACTATAGCTTTTTACTTCCATAGATACTGATAGATAGAGCGTGTTAAATGGTTCTTCAGTATATAGCGTTTACATGACGCCTACATATAGGTGTACCTTTTGACACTGCGCCTACCAAGCGGCTATTGTATCACTCTACAGCGCCTACAGAATAATAGTTGAGTTTAGTTTCTATACGACAATCTAAGTGGAAGAAAATGGCGACAGGAAAAGTCTCAGCTGAGGATGAGCTTGACGTTCTCACAACGGAGTTGAAGCAAAGTGAAGACAACCTACAACAGTCGAAGGAGGAAAACGATTTGTTGCTAGAACAGAACCGTTTGCTCAGACTGCAGATTGAACAATTGACACTAGGAGTGGCCGCAGATGGCAAAGTGACACCCCCAACCTCTTTGCCGCAATCGGCATTCTCCGTACCTGATTCTCAGAACAAGGTGAAAAGGGTAACAGACGATCTCGCTGATATTCAGCTTTCAGGATGGATGCCTAAAGCAACTTCAACGACAGATAATCGTTCACGGAGAAGGGTAAATGTAGATGGAGGAGTGCGAGTCGGTCAGGGAGGATTCCCAGAGCTTGGTAAAGCAACGGAAGAAGTGAACCTCGATGCTGTCACAACCACTCGAAAAGATGATACCAGACATGGTTCCGAATCACCTCAATTCAGACAGAATTGCATGCCACTGAGGAATCTCTCCAAGCCAAATATTCTACCAGAGAAATCCGACGGGAAGACATCTTGGAGGGACTATTTCAAACATTTTGAGGCGTGCAAAGAAGCCAATAATTGGCAAGATGCGGAAGCTAAGGTGTTCTTGGCGGCGAGTCTTCGGGGCCAGGCAGTGAAGGTACTTGGGGATGATTCTTCCTTGCAGTACAAGGAGTTGGTGCGGCTTCTGGACAAACGATTTGGACCAGGGCAGTTAGCAGAAAATTATCTGCTCGAATTACGGTTCAAGCGTCAAGGACCCAAGGAATCACTGCAAGAACTCGGACAAGTGATACGAGAAATGTCAACTTTAGCTTACCCAGAGCTCTCTGAAGAAGCACAGGACCGTCTGGCTAGAACACATTTCACAGAGGCTATTGAGGACCAGGCGATCAGAGAAGGTGTGTTCCGGGCCAGGCCCGTGTCCATGGACGAAGCTATTCAAGCTGCATTAGCGACAGAAAACTTCTTGAGGTTAGAGGAGCAACGCAATGGCAGGGGTCGAAGTTATTTGAAGCATGCACGAGTTGCAGATGACAAGGAGAAGGATTCGATGTCCCTGATTTGGGAGGAAATGAAGAAGTTAAAAGACGCAATAGGAAAGCAAGCAAGAGAACACGCAGCGAAAAAATCGGAAGGTAGCAACCGTAGTGGACAGAAGAACTCAGGTCGAAGTCAAGAGTGTTATAACTGCCACGAGTTTGGACACTTTGCTAGAAACTGTCCTAAACGGGCTGCTGAGAAAACCTCCTCGGGAAACGACAACCAGCCAACTCTGGAACCCGAGAGGAGGCTGTAGGAGGTACAGGGTTCCAGCCAATCAGAACGGGACAAAGGAATACCACGACATCTAAAGGAGGTGATCACACAATATTTCTTCCAAGAGGGTGTGCGAAAGGTGGACTCTATGTCGACGTACAGGTACGAGGAGTTAAAGCATTACTCCTGGTCGATACTGGGGCAACTGACACAATTCTCTCCTCATCTATGTACTATAGGATACCACATGGACAGAGGCCGAATTTGAGCTCATTTGAAGCTGATGTACGGAATGCCGATGGGAGTGAAATGGAAACCATGGGCAGTGCCATCATGGAAGTGAAAGTGGGGCACAGTGTTTGTACATCACGTGTTGTGTTTGGTGATACAGGGAATCTAGAAGGAATCCTTGGGATGGATTTCCTGTTGGAAACACAAGCCCGCGTAGACCTCCGAGATATGCGTCTGGAACTTAATGGTGAGAAGATCCAGTGCAAGAGCAGGTATGGCGACAGAATTTGCAGGAGAGTGGTTGTTAGTTCTACGACAAGCATACCTCCTGGCCATGAAGCTTTGATTTCGGGGTTAGTGAGAGGGCGACCTGAGGAGCTTGGTCTCGGACTGGTGGAACCAAATGAGAAGAGTGAGATAGTAAGCAAGGGAGTAATTGTGGCACGAGTAGTAGCATCGGCACAAGGTAATATCGTACCTGTTAGAGTCTTCAACCCAGGAGAGAGAGTGTGTGTGGTCAGAAAGGGAACAGCTGCTGGGTACTTCACTCCTTTAGAAGCAAGTGATGTGGAGGAAGTCAACACAGACTGTTTTGAGAGACAACAGGAAGTCGAAGTCCCTGAACACTTGAGCGATTTGTTGAAACAAAGTTTGGAAGGGGTTGATCCACTATTTCACTCTAAGATCGCGAAACTGTTGAGTGATTACCAAGACATTTTCTCCAAGTCTGACGAAGACATCGGGTATACAAACCTAATTCAGCACCACATTGAAACGGGCACCACATCACCTATTCGACAACGCCCAAGACGGTTTCCCCCCAAGGAGCAAGATGAGGTGGATCGACAAGTGCAGAATCTGCTCAAAACAGGTCGGATTGAACCATCAGATAGTCCCTGGGCATCGAACATTGTCCTAGTGCGGAAGAAAGATGGGACTAAGAGGTTTTGCGTGGATTATCGCAAACTTAACAATGTGACAATCAAAGATGCGTATCCTATTCCACGAATTGACGACTCCCTAGATTCTTTGGCAGGTTCAACATGGTTCTCAACCTTGGATCTTGCTTCAGGATACTGGCAAGTTGGTATGGACGATGAAGCGAGGAAGAAATCTTCATTTGTTGTCAGAGGAGGGCTGTACTCTTGGCGAGTCATGCCGTTTGGTTTGTGTAATGCACCTTCAACCTTTGAACGCCTCATGGAACGTGTTCTCTCTGGACTCCATTGGAACATCTTACTAGTCTATCTAGATGACATCATAGTCTTTGCGAGAACAATTGATGAAGAGCTAGCACGTCTGGCTACAGTGTTTCAAAGATTGCGGGATGCTGGTCTGAAACTGAAACCAAAGAAGTGTTTCCTCTTTCGTCGAAGCGTTCTATATCTTGGGCATACCGTGTCATCAGAAGGGGTATCGACAGACCCAGACAAGATAAGAGTCATCAAGGATTGGCCAACCCCTACCTGTGTGAAAGAGGTGCAGAGTTTCCTTGGCCTTGCCTCGTACTATAGGAGATTCATCAAGGGATTCTCATCTATCGCTCGCCCTCTACATCAGTTGACAGAGAAGGGACGAGATTTCATTTGGACAGATGACTGTGAGCAAGCCTTCAGGATCCTTCAAGACCACCTTGTGTCGGCTCCAATCTTGGCGTATCCAGACCCTGGAAAGGAGTACATCCTTGATACGGACGCAAGCAATGTCGGCATTGGTGCGGTCTTATCCCAAGAGGTGGATGGGAAGGAACGGGTGATCGCATACGCGAGCAAGACTCTGACAAAAGCAGAAAGAAACTACTGTGTGACAAGGAGGGAGTTGCTTGCCATAGTTGTCTTTCTTAAGCAATTCCGCCAATATCTGTACGGCAGTAAGATCACAGTCAGGACTGATCACGGGGCACTGAAATGGCTTCTCAACTTCCGTGATCCACAAGGACAGATGGCCCGTTGGCTTCAGGTCATAGCTGAATACGATTTAACCATTGTCCATAGGGCAGGTCGCTCCCACGCGAATGCTGATAGTCTCTCCAGACGTCCATGTGGGACTTGCCGACAATGTGATTGTAATCTCGAGGGCTCGACTGGACTAGTTTCACACTTGAGAGCACCCCCCTTACCGGAAAGTGACAAAGGACAAGCGGGTCATAGTTCTTCAGAACCTGAATCAAACTTGAGAGCCGATGGTGTATCTGACCGCAACTACGTTCCTGCAGTAGAAGTAAAGGCTGTGACTGCTCAGCCGAATGTTACCACCGCAGACATAAAAGCTGCACAGTTGGAAGACTCATCCATGAAGTGGATCATAGAACGTAAGGAGAAATCTGACCCAAGACCAGACTGGTCAGAGATGGTAGGCAAACCTGGAACTGAGAAGACATATTGGCGAATATGGGATCAGTTGGAGTTGAAGAGTGGTGTATTGTGCAGAAGATGGGAATCAGACGATGGAGGCGAGGTGAGATGGCACAGAGTCCTACTGGAAAGTCACCGGAAAGCAGTTGTCAGAGAACTGCATGGTGGTGCCACAGGAGGCCATCTCGGTATGAATAAAACCATCGCAAAGGTGCGCATGAGATTCTACTGGCCCAGTATGGATGCGGACATCAGGTCAGTGGTTAGAACATGCAACATGTGTGCCAGCAAGAAAGCTCCCAATGCTCACAAGAAAGCACCGCTACAACAAAGGCCAGTAGGAATGCCAATGGAAAGAGTTGCTCTGGACATAGTCGGACCTCTACCGGAGACGGAACGGGGGAATAGATACATCCTTGTCGTTGGGGATTACTTTAGTAAGTGGATGGAGGCTTACCCAATAGCAGACCAATCAGCAGAGACGGTAGCAAACAAGTTCGTGCAAGAGTTTGTGTGCCGATTTGGAGTTCCCTTGACGTTACACTCTGATCAGGGCCGAAATTTTGAGTACCGAGTGTTCAAGGAGATGTGTCGGATTCTAGGCATCGAAAAGACCCGTACGACACCTTACAATCCGAAGTCTGACGGCTTGATTGAGAGATTCAATCGAACTCTAATAACCATGGTATCGTTGATGATCAATCCACTTCAGAGGCAGCGTGACTGGGATGAAAAATTGCCATTAGCTCTTCTTGCTTACAGGTCTGCCCCTCAGGACTCTACAGGCGAGACGCCTAACATGCTGATGCTTGGGCGTGAGACACGTCTGCCGATAGACCTCACGACAGAGGTACTTCAAGACGAGCAGACCGAGGACGAACTGCAGACGGACTATGCGGAAAATCTTCGAAGACGCATGGGCTTAGCTCATGCAAGGGCAAGGAAGAATCTTCAAAAGAGCGCTAGACACCAAAAGATGACTTACGATAAGACTGCTGGTAAGAGAGACCTAAAGGTGGGGACATTCGTCTGGTGTTTTAACGCAGCCAAAACTAAGGGCTTGTCACCAAAACTCCAGAGGAAATGGCAAGGACCTTACCTTATCATCCACAAGTTATCAGATGTCACTTACAGACTTCAAGCAAAACCCCAGGGGAAGATGATGGTTGTCCATGCAGATCGCCTGAAACCGTATCAGGGCGAGGAGTTAGAAACGTGGAACCAAGAACCAGGCACAATACCAAAGCAACAAGACGTCGATTCGTCAGAGGGCGAACTAGCAATTCCAACAGCAGCACCACTTATCGAGTCAGAAGTTCCTGGTCTAAGCACCATGGATGTAAACACTGCTGTGGACCACCAACAGGAATACCATAATCAATCACCTATTGTGCGTCAGACTCCTGCATCAGCAGCTCGTAGGAATCCACAGAGACAGAGAAGAGAACCAAAGCGGTTGATTCAAGAAATATAATGCTCAGTCATTTTTATACTAAGCCACTAAGCCGATGTGATGCATCTGTGGTCATTTGCTGTTTATATTGGATTACACTTGACTTGACCACAGGTCTTCAGGACAGTAAAGATGTGTCCTGTTTGTTTGTTTTTTGTTCTTAATTGTACAGGTATTTCACTATGGTTCGGTACGAGAGCGCCACCTTGAAGTGCTACACTTGTCGACGCTTCTTTCGTCATCGACGAAGTTTAATGCGGCATATAGATGTGGAGCACCGCAGGCCAATGTCCTATCAATGCGACCAGTGTGAGTGTGCATTCAATCGAAGGGACAATCTTCAGGCCCACATTAGGCACCGTCACCAAGGAAGGGATCGTCGTGGGGTAGGAAGCAGGAGTCAGGGCGGCATGTTTCCAGAGCGCCCGTCTGCTAGACAGGGACGGACTGAGCCTGTGGCGAGCAGGAGGGAAGAATCGGGAATTGAAATTCTTGTGTCGCCATCAACTAGGAAGGCTGTCGATGAAGAGCCGACGGAAGCGCTGCCATCGAAGGAGGCAGCGAACGGCCCGGCAGAGATTTCTGATGGCGAGGAACGTGCAGTTCATCTGGATGAAACCGAGCCTGTTGGTGAAGAGGCTGAGCTGCATCAGGCCCAGGTACAGCCAGCTCGACAATCTTCCGTAATTGTTCGTCCCCCTTTGAGTGGAAAGCCGAGGGGAATGATGGCTCTCATTCAGGATGGAGCAGCATTCACAGACTCATCTGAGGAAGAGGAAACGGAAGAGGCTGAGGGTGATGGGATTGGGAACGGAAATGCGCCAATTTTGAGAGCGACTCAGGTTGGCCGTCCACTGCAGGAGCTAAGCGTCCACAAGCTGACTCCCGGTCAATTGCTCAACGTCAGTGAGCAAACCTCCAGTACAAGCTACAGTGGTGACGATAAGGTGTTTGAGGAGCATAAGGAACGGCGCTACCAAGTGATAGTGCTGCGACGGGCTACGGTACATACGTCTTCTCCTCCCACGAAGGTCCGCAAGCTGACACGGGGAGAGGTCGGATCTCCAATGAGCACCTCCCAACTTGAAGAGGCATGCGTCGGCCGAGTCTACCGCATCAAAGAGACAGCGAAACGCCAGACCTACAATGACGGAAATCTCGTCTTCCAGGAGGACATGACCACCGTGTATGACGTTAGTCTGGACGCAGGATTCCTTGGAGCTTGTTAAATGGCATTAAAGAAGGACATGTGAACTTTAAGGGACGCTGTACTCAGCTTTTTTGTTGCAAAGACTGTTGCTTTTCTTTCTTGTTGTGTAACAATTTATACACATCAATTTTTATCAGTTTCAGGTAAACATTCTTACCTTGAAAGTTCCTACGAGAACTTGTATCTGAACATTTCCGATAAGTACAGTTGTAGTTAAAAGTTGAGGTTGAGAAACGTTTCCGGCCTATAGAGGGCGGTGGTAGTCACGTGGCATGGAGATGTAATTAACACGGAGAATAACATGTTTACAAAGTGTTCTATGGAGTCAAAAGACATTTCATGATGTTGTACGAAGTGTGAGGTTATGAAGTCTTTAATGTTTTAGAATGTTTGATTGTCTTCCACAGTTGTCATGGTGACAAAAAGATTTTATTGTTGAACTGTTGCACTATAGCGTTCTAACAATGATGCGTATTCGGAGGACTAGTGATACGGAACAGTGAAACATTTTAATACCTCATCAATTTTGCTTTTTGAGGGGCTGAAACCCGATACATGCTGGTAGCAAGTGCCTCGTTAGCAGAGGAGTTCCTATAACGTTTGAAATGTTGAAACACTAGCTTGTGTAAATACGTGTATTCAGTAATTTCTTGAAGGAGAGAATGTGTTTTTGTAACATATCCATGTGTACTTAGTTGTATGGCATGATTACAAGAATATAAGTGAAGAGGCTGCTAGGCTAATTGCTTGGAAGGAAACATAAAAAAAAAAAAAAAATCGGTGTTCGGGGTTGGTCGTTTTATTATTCAAACAAGCCATGAGATAGATAGTCAAGGGACTGACTATTCTAAGGGAGGGGCAATGTAATGAAATGACGATTAAGTAGATTGCGTACAAGTATGTTGTGTATATAGCTTACGTGTACGTGTATTGGAAGGGCGTGCGCGCTCGGCAACTAATTATAGTACATGACAATGTGTAAAGGGCGGACGCGCTTAGCGCTCGTAGTATGCTATGGGTATATCTGCGAGCGCGTCCGCGTAGTTGGGGAGAGTTGCTGAGCGTTCACTACAGCGGACGGACGTGCTGTCTGAATTCTCTCCGGCAGACTAATCGTCACCTACGAGTTACCATAGGGTTACGTGTGTAGGTGTTAGGTGCTAGGCGTCGGCTTCAGGCACCCACTTTGTGTCGACTGGATCGTCATATACGGTAATAAAGTTCTTTATCTTCATGAACTCGTTATGATTCGCGTGATTTAGTGTGATCAATTCTGCGATTATGATGTGGCGTGGTTTGTTGGCGTGATTTTTAACGTAAAGGCCGTGACCGTAGAGCCTACATAGAATACATCGTATATAAGATACTGTCTACTGAATGTTCAGAGAGAGAGAATCTAGAAGATACTTACGGTTACGTTACAGTATGATAGGCAGATAGATAGAAAAATGAATGAATGAATGAATGAATGAATGAATGAATGAATGAATGAATGAATGAATGAATGAATGAATGAATAAATAAATAAATATATAAATACATAAATAAATAAATAAACAAACAAGAGAGGATATGAAAAGGGTACGAAAGGAAAGGCATGGAATGGGGACAATAAAGGAGTGAGGGGAAAAGGGGGGAGGGGGTAAAATAGGGAGAGGAAAAGGAGGGAGAAGGGAAGGGGCTTGGAAGGGTAGTGAAGGAGGATAGAGAAGGAAGTGTGATAGAGAGGAGAAAGGAGGGGGGAGTGGAGGGGGAGGGAGGAAGGGGAGGAAGGGATGGGGAGGGTGGGATGGGAAGGGAAAGGGAGGAGGGGTGGAAAAAGGTGGGATGGGGAGGGGAAAGGGGGAAGGGGGAAGGGGTGGGGAAAGGGGGAAGGGGTGGGGAAAGGGAGGGAAAGGGAATGGGAAAGGGAAAAGGAAGGGGAAGGAAGGGTGAGGAGGGGAAGGGCAAATAAGGGTGGAGAAAGGGGATGAGAAAAGGGGTAGATAAAGGGTAAGAAAAGGAAGGTGAGGTGGGGTAGGGGTGGGAAAATGTGAGGAAAGTGAAGAGAGGGGAAATGGTGGGAAAGGGCAAGGAGGGGGAAAAATTTTGTGATGACATGGAAAAGAAATGATAAGGTGATGGTGCCCCTGATAGCTGGAAGGCAGGGTGGGGAAGAGAAATATCTACATTGCGTGTGCTTTAGGATTATTTAAATGACATTCTAGTGCACTAGGTATGTGGCAAAAGCAACAGTGGTTAAGACAAGGTTTTGCAAAGTATCAAACATCGCTCAACCTGCTCGTCACTGACAGAAATAAATGGGCTGTCCCCTTGGCTTGGAATAATTTTCTATTCAACTTCAGCAAACAACAAAGAAGCCCTTCTGAACAATGATAACATTTATGTTTTGTGTAAGTAAAGTACCACATCTCAGCTACATTTCACTGAAAATTGTCCCATTATCATGATCATTTTTTTCATCATATTTTCAAACACTGGTTAGCAAGGATGGCTGTTGACTCATAGAGCCCTTCTTATCACACATAATTGATTTGTGTGTGTGTGTGTGTGTGTATATGAGTCATAACAGAGAATCTTCTTTTAAATCATCAATTTTACCTGCCCAGTTGGTTCCATGAGAAATATTGGGCAGTACTCAGGAAAAATGAGAAGGGTGTACGTACACCTTTGGAACTCTTACGACAGAAATGCAACTGCTTATCATCAATAATTTTATTATAAGCATCCTAGAAAACCCTCTGGAGTTGTTGTTGTTTTTTCAGGCTGCAGACATTACTGCACAAGTTATTGCCTGTAATGTCAACACATTCAAGATGAATCAATCTGATATGAGACATACGTCTGAGGAGAATAAGCACCTAGATGCAGAGTTTACATTTAGCAAGGCTTAACAGTACACCAGAAGTAAAACATGAAGTAAAACATGAAGAAAAGATGAGCAGAAAAAAAACCAACAACAACACCAAAAACATGTACTTACCCGGAGGGGTTAGTGCTGCGGGAGGGGTCGACATACAAAACGCAGGTGCCGTTCACCTCCTCCTCGCCGGCGTGGCACCGCTGGTAGCAGCCCCCTTGCCACTTGACGTTGCGGCAGCTGAAGCATCCCTCGTGGGATCCGTTGTGGCAGCCCTCCAGGCACTCGGCGTGGCATGGGGTGCACACCCGGTTCCGGTTCGGGTAGTAGAGGGGCTTGCACGATGCGCCGCAGATGTACGGAGACAGCTGGTAGGGGTAGTCCTTGGGACATTCTGGGGCGCAGAAGAACTGAGATGCACCAAAGAAAATGTGAAACTCGTGAGATATCTAAATTAGTAGGGCAGATATGTAACAAAAAAATGGTCCAAATGCTCACATCCGGCGGAAAAATAGGGGTATTTTGGGGCGCTGATTTCAAAAATTGCCGGATCCAAGAGATCTGACCACGGGGTCAGCCGCCATTTTGAATTCCAATATGGCCGCCATCCCAAAACATATTTAAAGTTCCCTATCTTCAGTTCTAAATGACCTGTGATGCCAAAATTTGGTATACAAGAGCATTATAACATGCTGAATTTTATGACAGATTGATTTGAAGTGCCTGACAAACATAGAATGGCCGCCATTTTGAATTCCAAGATGGCTGCCTCGACGAAAAGGTTAAAATCCTTTTCTCAAATTCTAAGTGATGAGTGACGCGGAAATTAGCTGCAAACAGGTATTTTTACATGCTGAGTAAAAAAATGGAATAATATGATGTGTCTGACAAACGCAATGCCCGCTATTTTAAATTCCAATATGGTTGCCAAGACAAACATCATGACTAACATTCACAAGCACGCCAAAAAGTGCAGCAAAAATAAAGCATAATGCCCCTTTCACTGACGTCACAATGTAAATACAATAGCGCGCACTCAATCACTTACAAATGCGCGCTCAATCAGGTAGCCTAATTTACAAACCTGAGATAGAAATTTTCCACACTCCAACATGGCAACTTTGTAGGAAAATTCAAATTGGCTGCCGCGCAGCTAATCAGACATATCAAATAAGTCTGTTATTGAAGGGGTCATATCACCATGCTTCTATGTATCAAATTTTTAATGGCCTATTTTATTCAGAACTGAAGATAGGGATCTTTGACGGCGGCCATATTGGAATTCAAAATGGCGGCCGACCCCGTTGTCAGACCTCTTGGATCCAGCAATTTTTGAAATCAGCGCCTCAAAATACCCCTATATGCAAAGTTTCATATTTTCCGCCGGATGTGAGCATCTTTTTCCCATATCTGCCCCACTAAATTGCTATAATATGGGAAAGTGAGGAAAATGCATTTCACCCAGCTGGTTGGACTTTCCAGCATTTTCTATGCTCATGTTTTGTTGGTTTTTTTTTTTTTTTTTTTAGGGGGGGGGTTCAAAGAAGTAACTATTATATTAGCAATTAGTTATGAAATTTTAATTTCTTTAGTGAGTACTTGAATGATAGCTGTGGGAAAGACCCACAATATTTCCGTTCATCTTCTCCACAGCTGTCAGTCAAGTACAAATACCCAACATGGGCATCCCATGAACAACTGCAAGGAATATCAACACTGAGCTCCATCCCCCAACCTTCCCCCCTCCCCCCCCCCCAATAAAAAAAAAAAAAATCTTTATTCCCATATAGCATGATGATCGACATCTTCAAAAGATATTGAAAACTGTGTCTAATGATAAGTTAAAACTTCATATCAATTTTTGGAATGACAAAATGTGATTGGTCAATGCCTCACTGTAGCTCTGGTCTACTGCAAACACGAAAATTTTCACAGTACACAAATGAAGGGTTTGTTCGCAAAAACCGATAAGTCCATATTTGCCAAATGGAGATATTTGCGATTAAAGGTCAAGAAAAATAAAGAGAATAATAAGAAAATTTTTGCTTGTTTTGACCATAACTTCACAAATGTACCTTTATATGTAGTGACCAATATATCATTTAAAAGGTATTATTTTGTACTTTATGATAGAGACCGTTCTTCAAAATCTTCGAACATGGACTTATCGGTTTTTGCAAAGAAACTCTTCAAATATTCGCATATTTTGCAGTACTTTTGGCTGGCGCAAATTCTTGTATAAACCCTGAGTATATCATCACAATTCACTGATATCAGTGCATTAGGGCATATGATTTGACAGCAATGCAGTAAGAAAGTGCCAATAAATGTGTGTTTGTTTGTTTTTTTATCAGATGGGGCTTTTTGTATCCCGTATCACATATCTTCTGGATGGGAAAGCTGGATTTAGCTTTAATTTCCTTACCTGCTCGTCGGCAATTTCGACCTTGTGGGTGTTGCACGTTACGCAGTCATACTCTGTGCCATTGTAGCAGGTTCGGCACTCACCGTGACATGGCATGCAAACCTGGAAGAATATACAAACAATGGGTTTGTTTTAATGTTCAGTTGTCCACTCAAATACGACCTCTCATCATCATACAGTCACAGATATCAACCCTTGCTGTGCTTTTTCTTTTTAATGCCGATTAGCATAGATCGCTGTTTTTTTTGCTAACTGACACAGAAGACTAATTGTCGATGAATAAAGATCACCTAATCCCCACAAACCCTGAATCTATGACAACACTGTAGGTCTAGTTTCAAGTGTTGTTTGAAGATTTGCACGATTTCATTTGACAGGTCAAAGGACAGGTCAAAATCGGATGGACTATTGAATGCTGGTGGTAAAAGCCTGGCGAGCTAATGTGGTAAGCTGAATGCCTGGGTGTGCAAAGGGTTAAATGTATGAACACGGCAAAACAAGGTGATTTTGCTGAATTGTGCAAAAACTTGAATTTCAGTCAAACATCTGAGGTTTTGTTATCTATACTACCATCTGTCCAAAATTCAAAAGGCTAAGAATGTACTGTAAAACCAGAAATGTTCGCTTGCATTTTAATTTTGCAGATTTCCCGAAAGCCAAGATTCAGGAAATGAAGACGTACACAAAAGTTCTTGTCTTCACAATATGCATTGAATGCCACTGACAATTCACAAAAAAATTTCATGCCACGAAAAAAGGTTGTCAGCTCCAATTCGAGAAAATTTCATGCCATGAAAAAAGGCTGTCAGCTCCAATTCGAGAAAATTTCATGCCACGAAAAATATCTTGCTTTACAGCTTTGAAACATGAAACTTTTTATTCTGTTTTGTGAGACATTAACTCAGGTAGTTTACTTTGATTGCCCATTGAATCTGAATGTCAGATCTCGTGCATGTTAGGCCACACTTAAGATAACTCCAGAGTTGCTTTTCTCACAGTTTTATTTTGCTGGTGACCAGCTTGCTAACCTTCTTCAGGCAGTTGGTTCTTTGTAATATAGGGGATATCTTTCTACTTCATTCATAATTTGGACAAAATAATTTTGACTATTACATGTATATATCAAAATCGATACACTGACATTTAGTGATTTTGTCATCCTTTAGTGATAATGTGTCACAAATTAACATTTAACCTGACCTCCAAAGAGATGCTAATTCTTGTGGGACAACATGAAATTAGTTTGATAATGACCATTGTGTATAACCCTCCCCCCCCCCAGGTATACTCCTTCTTTCTTCCATTTCTATCCCTCCCCCCCCCCCCCCCCCCGTCTATTTGTGTCTCTCTTTTGCTATTTCCTTGCTCTCCTGCGGCAGGGGCTTACGTTGTTTTGGTCGGGGTAGGTACCGCTCGTGCATTCCTGGACGCATTCCTGGTTCTGCTTGACAAACTTGCACTTTGTGCAGCGCCGCGGTCCCGCGCCGTCACATCCGACGCACATGGGATCGCACCGCTGGCAAATCTGGTAGGACAGAAAGTTGGGCAATGAGAGAGGAGAGATACGGATGAAATGCATTGCACACTGAAAGCAAAACGGACAAGTCTTCCCAAAAATGGAACCATAACAGAGTAAAACAAAAGAAAGAAAGAGAGGTAAAAAGGGATTATATAGTTTTGGTTGAGACCAAACTTCAGGTTTCTAACATTTTTGATGAGGCAATGAGAAACCTGTTATAAAATATGAAAGAGCATGTAATTCCAAGAGGAATTCAATGTTTATTTGATGAAAATTGGTTTTGAAATGGCTGATATATCCAAAAAGGATTGCTCCTAATAAAAGGTGGGATCCACCTGGAGGTGTCGTGGCTGAGTGGATAAGAGCGCTCGTCTGTGAACAACATGAGCGTGGTATGGTTCGTGGGTTCGAGCCCATGCCAAGCCCGACACTTTTGCCCTTCAGCAAGGCACTTTATCCACATTGCTGCTCTCCACCCAGGAGTATAAATGGGTACCCGGTAGGATGAGAAAGCTTATGTTGGTTGATCAGCATGTGCGCGCCTGTAAAATGGCTGCGACTGGCTGGAATGCTCCCCAGGGAGTGGAGAATGAGCACTGTTAGTGCTAGTTGGAAATAATGTATCCAGTGACCGGGGTAATAATAGTCTGTAAAGCGCATTGAAACCCTGAAGTGTGTGAAATGCGCTATATAAAAACCAGCTATTATTATTATTATTATTACGATAGCTTTGTTTGACTTTGCTTTAGGATGTCTCTGCAATTCTGAAACCGATTTTCATCAAATAAACTTTGAATACCTCTTAGAACGGTATTCTCTGTACTATTTCATAAGTGATTTCTCGGTATATCGCAAAAAGTTAAAGCCCAATCCCCATCTCCACCAATACCAGACTATCCCTTTAAAGATTATGTTTCAGATCTGAGAGAAATAGAACTATAAATGAGAAGAGACAGAAGAGAGCTGAGAAAAACCTGTGCATCTTACATCTTTATCAAATCTGTTTTAAGGAGACGTAGGCCTTAACGAAAAAAGAGAAAGAAGTAATCACAAAAGGAAAAAAAAAAATGACACAGAAAGATTCATATAAAATTTAGACACATCACAAGTCTTTTGGACCAAGAAGAGATGATTTACATTTTCATAGAATTTAATGTCATCATTTTATCTATAAAATAAAAAAAAATAATACATTACATTTATTGTGCCTAACACAAAAGTTTACAGCGCTTTACAAAGATGTGTGATCATACAAATAGGCCCTACACTTACCTTAGAAACTGAACTGCAGTAAATTGAATATTACATGAAATGCTGCAATACATTGAACATCAAAAATATAAATTCAGTCAAGGGAGTTAAACAGAAAATGCTTCATCTAAAAATGGCAATCATCAGGAACAATGCATCTCCACATTCGTCATTGCACCAAAAACGGCACTTAATTGACTTTGTTTGTTTTGGTTTAACTCTGTGCTACAGACAATACTTCAATACACTGCATACATAAGAACACGGTTGATAAACATTATTACCAACTGATTCCGTATCAGTAAATTGACAATCGACCAAGATAAATTGATAAATGGTGTATAAATGAAAGATGGAATGAATGAGGGATGAAAGTGTTGATGAGTGGATACTGAATCCTCATCTCAATCTTTACACTCGACTTTAATACTGGGACCTACATTTAACAAGCTTGCTATTAAGTAGGTTCCATCATATTTTTTTTTTCTAAACATCTATTCTCAGATTCCAACTTTTATAGATTGACCACTATGTTCTGTACCAGGTATATGTTTGCAATATTCTATTATGCTTCCACGCTGGATATCATGTACTATTTCATTTTGTTATATCTGATGTATTTTTTCAACAAGAAATAGGAGAATATATTAAAATTGAAATTGAAATTGAATCAAAGTATGGAAGAAATGATTCACAGGGGAGATGAGGATTGGCGGGTCACATTTGGAACACCCGAGAGAAAAAGAGAAGGAAGAGTACAAGTATATGGTGCACATGCTCAGGAGAAATGATCAAGCAGGTTTCATTTGGGACGGAAAGACAATCTTTCTCACCGTTGATCCGGCCAGCTTGTTCGAGGTCTGCGAAAGCGAGATGCGGTCGTAGAAGTAGTCCTCCCCGCACGGCTCTCCGTGCGGCATGCACTCCACCTGCAATGCGCATCGCAAACGTTCAAGAGGGATTGATGGTGTCACTATCAGATTACCATGGAAACCAAATTCCTTTAAAAAAACACACAAAAAAAAAAAAAACAAAAAAAAAAACTGTGACCGTTTTCTTCTCCAAAACTACCGTGTTAGTTGGATCTTATCATTTCCTTCTCATCAAGCAGCTTGGAATATTGGTAGTGTACAGGATGTAATTGTTGTTTCCATAGTAACAGCTGTGCACCGTCAAATTGGCCACCATCAATTTCGCCATTGCAAACCTTTACTGAAATGAAGTGAGTCATATATCATTCTAACTCTGAAAATCTCCTTTTTCTTGCTAATGTCATGACCTTAACTCAAATATCTCATCTGGCACTTTTTATTATCATTTTTTTTTTAATTCAATACTGGCTCTTGGATGCAGGGTAACGTTTCTTCAGCTGTTTAGATAAAAAAAAAAAAAAAAAAGGTTGCTGCTAGTAATCCAAGACTGCATTCTTACCACTTTCGCTGTGTAGTCCAATCTGACTTGTTCACACTTGAAACAGCCTGTGATGCCAACGGTATTGTCCGGGCCGTTGCAGCTGAGGTGGGGGGAAAGAGAGATAGAGGGAGACAAATATTTTGTTATCATTACCAGTCCGATAAGGATGGACTCACACAGATTCTAAAACTAAATTGCAATGCGCTCTGTTATGAAGGGAAAGTAAAACAGGAATTATACTGCTCAAGGCAGATATTTCACAAGCATACTTCTTTTTTTTTTGTGAGTCAAGACTTGCACAATGCTGGCGCAAGTGGTAAATGTTGCAATTTAGAAAACAAGAGTATTACTAAAAGGCATGCCAACCAAGAATATCCTCTTTTTGAGATGTAACCTTGGTGATTTCCCAACCTGAAGACTATATTTTCTACATGAATACATTTACATTGTATCATACTGCACATGCATTGTATGGCAGGTAATATTTATGCACATTCCAATTTTGTGAATGTCAGCAGACTTATGAAATACTAAAAAATACATCACGGTAACATCATATGGTGTGGTACAGTATATTTCACCGAGAGAGATGTGGGCAGATCATGGACGCATATCAGTGAAGGATTATGCTCTAACCACGTTCTGATGCTCAAGTTCCACATTCACTGATGGAAGAGGAAACCACCTATAAATGCCTGGTATCATTCACTAAGTTTAATGCTTCTATGGCAGGCAGACACGGTTTGGGAATTGTCAAAAGGATATTCATCTATCGACACAGGTCAGTGTTTATTTGGCTCCATGACTATTATTTCTCACGTTCTTTTATCCTCTCTCTTTCTCGTTTCACTTCCTTCTATAGCTTTACTGATCACATCATTTGTTCATTCATCGGTAATCCTTCTATCTATCAATCTATCTCACTGTTCGTGTGTCTGTCTGTCTGTTTGTCGTGTCATATATCTAATAATTGAAAAAAGTTGATTGCAAAATGGGCCAAGCACCATCTTTAAAAACATTCTTAAGTACATCATGAAATAGAGTAAAATAAGTATTTTCATTGATAACTTACTGCTAGAATAACAAGGAATATTCTTGAAGTTACGATGTACAAAATATCCCATATTTTCTTTATCTTTTTCTTTGTTTTTTAAGCACTTTTAATTGCAAATATCTCAACTAAAACCAGCAAAGAGTTAAGTCCTTTTGCCATAAAACTCTTCATTTCTTTGTGCTACAGTTGTACGTACCCCTCAAGACAATTGGGATGGCAGTCGGTGCAGTTCTTCTGGGCGTTGGCGAACTTGAGCTCAGGGCAAGACTGTCGGCAGTACGGACCATCCTGCACGTTGCGACACTTCCTCCGGCAGTTGGGCCCCTCGTAGCCCGACATGCAGGTGCAGTTGTCGGGACCCTGGAGGTGAGTGTTTGCAGATGGAATATCTTACTGAGCCACAGACAAAGCACTTTGATTTAACTTTTTATGAGACACACTGTAAACCACGGTGTAAACCCTGTGTTGCCACCAGACTAAAACACATTCTGAGTGCCTTTGGAAAACATTCTATTTTTTTTTACAGATGTATTCAAGCTAGAAATGCAGTACAGCAAAATTGCGGGTCTGGAAGATTTGCAAGCTTTGCTGTGTTAGGCAGATATGTGTGAGGAACGGAGTCGCAGAGGATGCGTTCAGCATAGTGTGGCATATTCCAATTTATCAATCAGTTTGTGCACAGTTGTACATTTGAGCAAAATATGCAAAGCTGGCACAGCTATTGACCGAGTCTTGTGTCCGAATGTGGAACACAAAGAGTTAAAGGATGAATTAATAAATTCATCATTTTGCAACGGGACACTCACCTAGGAAGAAGTCTATCTGACACTACTCTGTAGTCCAGCTGCAAAACTTTACTCTATAATACTGTTGACAAGGATCATTTACCAGTATATTTGCACTGATATTTCTTGAACACACTCTTATGATTGCATTGAAAAAATACACATTAGGAATTCTTGTCATATTCATTAAGACCTCAGCTTGCACAGCCATTTAATTTTTGAAGGGTTTTGAAATATGTATTTCAATCACAATAGTAGCAACTCTAATGTTAAACTGATGATATGATTACCAATTCATTAAGTCATGTTTCACATGCACCATCTTCCCAATAAAATTCACAAGGATGAATGATCTTCACATGCAACTACCATACACTTTCACAAACTGACTTGCCCTCATTACCTCACTTTACTTCGGCCGTTGTTCCGTGTTTTATTTGAATGGGTTTGCCGTAGTTTTTGTGGCGTACATTACGGTTACGTTTTCACAGGGTTGGTTTCTGTTTTTTCTTTTGCCCCCCCCCCCCCACTTCCTTGCCCCACCCCCTCCCCTCCCCTCCCAGGGTGGGAGGGTGAGAGGAGTCATAGAAACTCACCGGTCCGTAACATCCGGCACTGCACTCGACGTCGCACATCTCGCAAACTGCGGGGTTGTCATCAGTGGCAGGGGTTTCGACATATTGCCTGGCAAAGACAAGAATCACAATCCGTCATTAACTGGTACACGTTCCATCCCACACGACATGATTAAAGCCTACACGTAGTCTATGTGCATCTACATGGAATAAACGAACAAAGAATAGTGATATAATTTATCTGTCACACTAAGAGCAACCCCTGGACTTGATCTACAATGTAATATACAGTGGAACTTGCTTATACATGTATGCACTCGGGATTCGAATGTACAACCGTCGTCGGTAACAATAGCACACTTTCGACAGACAGGGGGCCAATTGTATTGATCTCGGTTTCATATCTTGTGCATGTCACATGCGTTAGTTCGGAGCTATTCAACAACAGGACAAGATGACAATCACAAAGAGAAGTTTGGGTCAAATTATTTCATCTTCTGAAGATAAATCCTCAAATCTTAAATTTGAAGATCACTGCACGCGTAAAATATCCTCAAAAAATGGCC
The DNA here is from genome assembly GCF_964275005.1 of Diadema setosum. Lineage (NCBI taxonomy): Eukaryota > Metazoa > Echinodermata > Echinoidea > Diadematoida > Diadematidae > Diadema > Diadema setosum. Next base: position 11,205,978 of record NC_092706.1, read on the forward strand.
ATAGCTATTCCGATGCACCCAATGCACCTATCCTAATAACGTTTGAATATCTCATATGGAGACTGCTGCTAGCTAGAAACAACCAGCAAATAAAACAGATGCAACTCACCCATTTTCCAAGTCACACTCGGCCACGCACTTGTTCCCGATAATGGCGTTCTTGCACTTGGCACACTGCATAGGGCCCGGACCCCAGCAGCCGATATTGTCGCATTGTGGGTCGCAGACCTTTCCCTCCGAAACTGATGGGGGTGTTGGCCACATTTTTTGATTATCATTTTTTTTTCATTGCAATCACCAAATTGGCAACACACACCACATCAAAGGGGGGGGGGGGGGAAGAATGGAGAAGCCTTGTTTAAGAAACTGATCCAGTGACGTTTAGCTTGCTCAGTTTTATCTTGTGAGTTTGAATCTAGCAAAGTTTTATTAAAGTCTGAAAGATGTTCTAGACTGACAGTTTCTACACATGCCCGAAACCCTAAATTTGTGCAAATTACTTCACTGGACTTGAAAGTCATTTTGGATATTATTTTTAATCTGTATCTGTTTAGTATTTTTTATTATGAATCTGTTTTGTACTGTTCTATTCAATTACAATGTACTAGCATGTGAGCATTTGACATTTCTAGATCATATTATGAATATCACGTTAAAGAAATCAAATGGTTCAACTATCATTTTTCTGATCAAATCAATATACTCTTTCAGGCACTTACATTTTCAATCTAAAACTTAGGATGTATCACATGAAAGCAACGTAAAGAAAGCGACAAAAATTTCATAGCTAATGTTTTAAAGGTTAAATGACATAAACTAACAAAGAAATATTTCTATTGGATCTCACTTTATACTGTGTCTTTGACATTATGATTCTGAGGTACATGATACCATAAGAATTACAGTGCTGAAGGGAGCAATCTTTATTTTCTTGTAAATACAGTGAGACAGATCAATATTCATTGATTTTTTTTTAATACTTTATTTTCTACTCTTTCATCAGAGCAGCAATACAAAAACAAGATGACGAAAGAAATTCCGACGGGCAGAAAAATGAACAAACGATGGGTAAATTAAGCCCAGTCAACAAAGTTAAGATATTATGTAACACTTAGACCAAAAAAAAAATACAAAAAACAACAACTTTCAAACTTTTAAAAATTTTCAAACTGATTGAAAAATACAACAAAGATTAAAATTTAGACGGCAACTGTCAAAAGAAGGCTGACAGAAAACAAAGTGAGGAAAACAAAAAAAATCAATGAATATGTGCATCAGACTCACTGGCAAAAGCATCAAATTTGATATGGCGTACAATGTATATTATGATATAAACTATACAAGGAAGCTACATATAAAAGCAACTATGAGCAAATATAACTGAAGAAAAAAGAAAGAATGGATGCAACTATAAAAAGCCTGCTTCTATTCTAAAGCTTCTCTCATACACGGCTACTGTACGTGACAGAACAGACACATCGATAGACAGACAAAAGACAGAGCATTTTTTTTTCTTGGTATCACTTCAGAATGGTCCTTTTTCCCTATAAAGAATAAATGGCAAGTGGAATAAGCTGGAAAAACAGAGAATCAGTGAAAAAGGACCAAACTGTGAAATAGAAAGTGCATATGGCATGGGAGATATTTCTTTTTACACTTTTCTATTCTTTTTTTTTTCTTCATCTCTAGCTGAAAAAAAAATGGAAAATGGAAAAATAATTTTTGAAGAATAAAGCTTCTCTTTTCTTGTGGATTTTTATTTTTTATCATGAAGTTCATTAGTCCTTTGTGGACATCATGGAAAACTTTCCCTTCTTGTAATGAAGGCAGCACTAATGAAATAATTCGAGGTATTTCTTGAAGTTTTGCTTGTGGCCTTAAAAATCTTTCAAGTCAGGGATTTCTTTTCATTTATTTATTTTTTTTCTTTTCATAATGACACAAGCCAAAGCATTCTCTAGGCAGTGATACTAAGATAAACAAAACACATATAGCATTCTACGAGGTGCGGAAATCATGAGTTGTCTGCAGTGATTGAGTGATCATCAGACAGAAATCTGTGCTTGTGCACTCCTGTCTGAGGGTAAAAGTTGCTTTTTTGTTTTAAATCTGATGGAAAAAGTGATAAGTAACATTTGTGGGAAAATAGCATGTTTAATCCATTCCAAAACATGAGTTCCAAACATATTATATATCGTGAAAATATGTCAAATATATATGCCAAAATATATATTCAAGGAAATATATGAAGGATGTACTTAAAAAATACATTCAACTCTGTGAAATAAACACCTGTGTTTAGAGTTTTTGATTTGTCTTATTTTTCATTTTTTTTTTCTTTTTTTTTTTGTCACCAGTCATTCAATGGTTTGGGTTTTTTTTTTTCTTTGGTCATGTGACTGGGGACCAAATGCTGCTACAGCATGAATGTTTCTTGCTTGCCTGTCACCAGAAACTTCATACCTGATAGAACATCAGCTTTTTGCAGAAAAGCAACATTTACCCTTTAAATTACAGTGTGGGAAAAAAAATAAGGTGCAGAAAATATTCTTGCCATTTGTAATCAAACAGACATTCAAATTTCCTGATTCATCAAAAGCTATGGTGATCACCATTGTGTGGTCAATGCGACTGAAAGTCTTTGGAACAATGAGTGACTGAATGACTCACAATATTTATGAGAAAAGGTGTTGGTTTTAGCGTCATCGAATGGAAATCACGTAATTTGAATGTCTGTTTATTCACATGGATGGTAAAAACATACGAATGTGCTAGTAAGTACTTTATAAACAAGAAAGAAATGTACAAAGAAAGAAAAAAGAAAAAAAAATTGCATAAGAATCCACTTGAAATAAAGTGAAGAGATGAAATCAAAATGTGCGTTAGAGTGAAAAGTTGGTGAGAATCGAGTGCACCGAGTAAATAAGAATTCAGACCAACCACCAAGCAATCGTCTTCTTGTTCACATCAATGTGAAAACCCACATTTTCGCAATCCCCACCAAGGTGTACACTGCCGTAAATCACCTTTTGTCTGTTTGCCAGAAAATTTGGACAAGATTTTGGACTGTAATGAAACTAAAATATCTTCCCTTGTCATATATAGCAGACTAATCTGCAAAAATGAAGCAGACATTTACACAGAAAGACGGAGTGGAGAGAAACGCATTTTGTTTCCTCCAAATTAAGGGCGACAAAATTCTCTGCGGACTTTCTTTCAGCAGTACACCTTGTGTGGATCAATGCTAATTGCAGGTTTGCGGGTAGCAAACAATGCATTCCACCTATAGCTGCAATGTGGGAAGCTGCGTGGGGAAAACGTTCACGTGCTCGGCTGCCACGCCAACGTCATGAGCAGCGGCAGGCGCCAAGCATCCGCCAACGTTTTACCCCCCTAACGCAATCGCAGCCACTGGTCGGAATGCATCGCTGCCCCTGCTCGTAATACCACGATGATAAACCAGTGCTGTGAGTGATGGTGGGGGACAAACATTATTTATCAAAACTGTGATGCATTCTCGTCATCCGCCACCAATGGAGTGAAAAAAAAAATAAATGCAAGTGAGGAAAAAAAAAAAGAAAACACAAATATACAAGTATCTATGTATGAAGTAGAAAAAAAAAATCATATATAAGTAAGAGAATCAATGGTGAATAGAAATATTTGAAGTGTGAAAATGGAAGTTGCATATAGTGTGAAATGAATAAGAACAGAATTAATAACAACATTTTGAAGGGGACAAATCACATATTTCTTTGCCCTAAACTCAACTGTTGCATCTGCCCTTTGCACAAATTACTTCATTTGCTTTCTGAAGAGAACATTTCCATAAAATGCTTCTTTGGCCAGTAATTCCATACTGCAAAAAAAAGACAGCAATGAATAGTAACCTCATGTAGCCCACATCATGCTGTACTTTTCGCTTTTTTTTCCTTCATTTTTCTGTCCATGCACTTAATGTGACTTGTCCCCTTTCATAACAAAAATTGAAACGGTGCTTGCCAAAATAAACCAACACAAGTAGTAAACTGTAGCTTTTTCTTTCAAGAAAGACGAGGACTACTCCTGAATACAAAGCCACAGATTACTGATGGATGTAGCATTTCTTTCTTCTTTTTCTTTTTTCTTAGCTTTAAAAAAGTCAGAAAATCATTAAAATCTAGTTTCAACCTATTAAAAAAAAAAAATTCATCAATGATTCTTTTTTTTTTTTAATCATTGCGAGACTTTAGGTAGTTGCGACCGACAATAATTACCTGACAATTTGCTTTCTATCTGACTGGAAGATACCTGCATTTTTTAGACAGAGCTTAGACATGGGACTATGCTGGAAACTTTATGCTTTTGCTGCTAATCAGTAATTTGAGTAAATATTTGCTTTTCCAATACTCTGTGTCACCTCCAGAAGAAAGTTTGTTAGATTTTTGGATTCTTCTACCGCTGATAGACACTGCATTTGAAACAAGCGATTGACAGATTTAGGAGAACCGTGATTCGAAAATTACACTTGCATCAATTGCGACCAAAAATTTGGACATGAAAATGTCACAGAAAGAAATGCTACATCATATGCAATAGAAGAAATTAGAATACAAAAAAAAAAGAAAAAAAGAAACACAGAATCACAGAATTTCATTTTGTTTAGCTTTTTACAGAATCCCAGTCACCAGAAATGGTCCAGCCGAAATATCTATTTGAGAATGGAAAGGAACAAATGACCTTGAAAACGACAAAGTTGTCTACTTTTCAGCACAGAGGGCTGAGCGAATTCAGCTGGAGTCGAAAATCGCGACAGGCAGAAGATGCGTTACAAAACAGCCACCACTCAGAAATAGCTTTTACAGAGAGCCCTTGTAGAGCAGTTAAGAGTCCATATCACAAAAGCAAGAGTACGTAGTTCTGTTCGTTTATTTCTTTATTTTAAGGAAAGATCTGCAAAGCCAACTAATTACAGCGAGGATGATCAATAACCTGTGTGTTTTATGATTGACTCAACTCATTTATTACTTTGTCTTGAATTATCATCTTTCAAGGAATGTGTTGCATCTTTCAAATCAGACTGTATGCATACTGACTGGACCCACACTTGTGACTTAACCAAGTATCATGCAAGATATATTTCTTTCCTGTTATGTTTGTCATGCTGTATTCTATAACAACAATATTTAAAAGGCACAGTGTACGAGTTTACGGATATGAAAACCATGTGAGAGCAGCCCGCGCGAGTTTGACCAAATACATTGTATATTATATACCACCAGTGTTACAACCCATGGATGGATTAAATTTCACTCGATGTGATGTCACATGTTTCCGTGCGCAATCAGGACGTTTTGCATCTCGACAGTCCGTGATCGCGCACACAGAAAGACGAATGCGCTACCATGTCATCATACTTTGTTAGGATGGACCCTCGTCCCACAATGCAATGGATTCTACATGATTGGGCAAAGGTTTGTGGGTGGGGTCGGAGCAGGGATGTGGGGTGAGGGAGAGGCTGGGGTTGAAGTTGGGAATAGTTTATTGATAGGGGATACACAGATTATGACATCACATAAACATGATGAAGCCAAAAACTTGTTGGAAAAATGTTGAGAACTGGTGGAGACATGGTTAAGCCAGTTTTCTACTCACACAACAGGATTGGCTTTTTTTTTTTTGGGGGGGGGGGGCGTGGGTTGGTAGGGGGTATAGTTCTCTCTTAATTATGAACAATATCTTTTCACACCATGCATCCTGTTCTACAATAGTGAGCATGTGAGCTCAAATAGCAGAATCTTTCATGTGTTAATTCCCTACTGTACTCAAATCAGGGCCAATTAACGATGGAGCATCATCAGCCAGTTTGGGAGCATTCAACTGCTTCTTTTTGCACCAATAATGTGTGCTGTTGTAACTATAATCGCTTGAATTGAATGTTTTGTGTTTCATGTGTTAAACATAGATGGCAGGCAGATCAAACATACAGACTGGTGATTCAAATCTGAAAAGTCAAATAGACAAACATATCTGATTTCCCATTCAGGGCTTGTCTCGAAAGGGGAAACTTTTTTTTTTCCCTCTCCTGAAAATTCATTATTTTTTTTTAGATACGAGGTCTTGTTATCCCAAAGAGGATATATACATATGTATATATCCTCTATATATCATATAATATATATCTACTATGGGCCAAAAGGGAATTTGGGTAAAGGGGTCCTTCCCTATTACAATAATATCCGACAGTGAGCTGTAGTTGCCCTCGGCAAGTATGCAAGTGGGTTTGTAGCCATTAAGATTACTATTAATTGGCAAGATGGTCTGTATTGTTGAAAGACTTTCAGTAGTTGTGGTTGTATCTTTGGAAAAACAAAGATAAAAATATTTTATATAAAAGATATTTTTTTAGTTGTGGTAGTATCTTTTTTAGGTAGAAATGTGCGCTTTATAAGAGTCTCACTATTATTATTATTATTATTGTGGACTACAATTCCAAGGGATTTTGTAGAAGAACTTGTAAAGGAATTGGATGAAGGGGAGAGCTAGAGGGGGTGATGTGTGGAAGGCTACAATTGTTTGAGGTACCAATCTTCAAAAGTAAAGATCATGCAAATAGGGTCTTAAGGGTCACATTTGTTACTCCTTTTGCCATAACAGACCTGTAGGTTTATGTCTCACATCCTTGTTAGAAATAGTTCTTTACATCTTTATTTTGCATGAAAAAATCACCCTTTGAAAATTTTTGAAAAGATATAAACCTGATTCCTTGATTTTAAGATATGCAAAATGGTACAACTGTGCCATTTTATTGCCCACTAAACCCTTTACAGAAACAAGAGCTCACGAGTGGACATGAACCTCTGTCACTATACACAGCTGGTACAAATGTACTTGTATAAGGTCATACAATTTCGATCCCATATTGGAGGCCATTTTTTCTTCTGGTTGGACACACACATCCTTCATAGCCGAGAAGAGGTAGGTAGAATGTGGGGACACTGGGTATGAACGGGTTAAACACATGGTGGGGGAAAGGAGGGGGTAATGGAGGAGGGTAAAACTCTGTCTGAAAGTGGCCGGGGGGGGGGGGGGGGGGGGGGGTAGAGGGGAGGGGAAGAATTATGTTGTTTGAGGTAGGGGATGATTAAAAAAGTTTTTTTTTTTGGGGGGGGGGGGGGGACAGGAAATCCAAACTCCCATCTGAGAAAAATACTGAAAAGAGAAATATTTCGTTTTTTTTCTTCAAAATTTTGTCATCAATTTTTATATAATGACAGATACAATACATTGTACCAACATTCCCTAAAGAGGGTCAATCTTTAACTCCTGAAGTACCACTAATTTGAAGTACCACAGACTCCCAAGACAGGATATTATGCTGCAGGAATTGAGAGGGTTAACTGGAGGAGCATGGGGGGGGGGGGGTAGCTGAATTAGAAAAGAATACTGCAGTATATTTCTCAATGGTCAAATGATAAACAAATGTTACTTTCTTTAAGGGGGAAGGGGGGGGGGGGAGAGGAGTTTTTCGTACAAGATGTTGGGGAGGGGGACATTATCACATGATAAATATTTTTAGTTCACAAAGTTTACTACATGGTCATCCCACATGATACAAATTGTAAGCCCTGGGTTTCAAGTTAGTGAGACTATAGATGCCGACTATGTATCGCCTCGGCCACTAGCATATCGTACGTTTGTTAGGGATGCCTTCAGAATAGAGAATCGTGTCAAAAATCTATGCGGAACGTCCAGTGTGTCGTAGAGAATGCAAGTTAAGGTAAAAGACTGGATGCAATGTATATGTACTATCACATTCTCATGCACGGATGGCATTACAGGTTAGATCGTTGCCGTTTCCATTAGTGGTGTTTCTGTGATACTTCATTTTTATCAGCTTTATTTTTTCCAGGTGGTCTAATTAATTCAAGGTGTTAAAAGCTGTGGCACTACATGTTACATGAGCAGATGTTATATTAGTGGCTGTGCAGATGTTGGTGTTGGTGATGCAGGTGTTTCAATATCCTTGCCCTGGTTTACACTACACATTGAATCAATACAAGTAAATCTTTTTTGCTAGACTTTTATTATAGAATTACTCTGACAATTTTTTCCCAGTTTTTTCTTCCACATTTATTTATTCTTTTTTTTTGTTCTTACCATCACGTGAACTTGTAGCCTAATCTTTAATCATTTAATACCACAAATTTTATCGACTTATTTATCTATTTCTAATCTAACCTTTTGTAAAGATAGATTCTCATATTATAATTCACTGCTCCTTCTATTCATTTAGGTCTTAGAGGGAACTGAATAGGGAAAAGAAAAATCACATTTAGTGAGCTGAATATTAAGGAGAGTTTTCTGCCATAGAAACTTGCTTGAAATTTGCTATGTCTTTTAAAGAATTTTGATATCCATTTGAGCTCAATTCCCTATTCAGCTGATACTAAATTTCAAAAATATATTCCTGCAATTGCAGAATTCATAGTCTGTTAAGGACTTTTTTTTTCCCCAGTAACCTCATACGTTTAGAAAAAATATTTTTTCTTTTATTCTGTTGAGTCACACTATGAAGTTTTTTTTTTTAAGACTTTGAACGGCTACAGAGTGCAATGGCTTTATCTAATGAGTGTTGCCTCATAATTTTGACTCAGAGAGATAGAGAAAAACAGTATTTCTGTGACTGAAGAAATAAAATAACGAAATGTGATGCAAATCAAACACTTCCAATCGAACTGAAACCTGTGCGTAGTGAATTTAACAGATAATCATGTGCAGAAAAAAATTGAAATAATATTTATACTGGTTGTAAACTGTGCCTGTAACTAGAATGTATCAACAAGCATAAACTAGGTGCTGTGCAGTGAAACTTGTATCAATATATCCAGACTATTGACTACTTGGCCTTATGTTTGAAGAGGGATCATAATTGTTTTTCTAATTCTTTTTGGACCTACATGTTGATATTCACTTCTGGCTTCCAAAAATATTTTGGATTTCTGCTTCTTAGAATTTTTCCACCCACTTTCATCATGGGGAAGCACTTATTCCAAAGACAAGAAATGTGTTTGCTTTTTTCTTTTAAATAAAACATACTGGTTATGTATCCCTCTTCAGATCATAACAGTTTGTGTGTGGTTGGTGCAAAAGTGTGTATGTGTGTGACAATTAAGGTAGCTAATTAGCATATATATTCAAAGTGGGTGAGTCCATTCTACCTGTGTGCGAGGGGTGCAAACATGCACACATGCTTGATGCTGTGGTCAAAGTTCTCGCATGCAGGAGGGAAGAACCGAACGATAACCATGCAATTCCAAGCAACTTGCCAGAGAATTTCATTAACAGAGCAAGATATTGATCAAACCCGCAACAAACGGGGGCTAGCCATGACTGAATTTGATTAATGTCAGAAAAATATGTAGATGCATGATGCATTGTTTCTCTTGGCAAATTGCTTTGACTGATAATACATGCTAAACTGTCAGGCTTTATTGATAAGTGGTGAAAAAAAAACAGAACATGCAAAGGATACAATGTAGATGGTGCAAGAGAAGTTGGTTAAATTTAGGAAATATGCATGCAATCATACAGTGTCAATATCATACGCAAAAAAAAAATAAATAAATAACATGCTGGTATTGCAAGCATTAAGCACAAGATTTAAAGGGAATAGGGGGGAAAAGTCATGCAAAAAAGTTAAACATTCCCACAGCATGCAGTGACGTATCAACTTTGCTTCCCCAAAATGCATTGGGCTTGAATGAACTGTCTGGATAAAACACACTTTAAACATTGCTTGACGAATCAAATCTATATATAGATCTGCCTACACACCAATGTATGGTGATGTTCTGGTTTTCCCAGTTGTATTTTTTTTTCTGATCTGGCAAGCAGACGGAATAAGTAAACAACAGCGAAAGAGCAAAGAAATATAAAACATTCTTGTGAGGAAGATTTAAAGGTACATTCTATATAGATACCCTTTCCTTAACTGCTTTTGTTCTTGAAATGCAACACACCACCAAAGATTTGTGAAGGTTTGCGCATGACTGTTTATTTTGGGTGCCAGAAACTCTGGCAAGTCCGAAATCAAGACCAGTTCATTCAAGCTCATTGTTAGAGTTCAGCTATATGACTCTGATTAGATGAGTGAAAATGGTTCGGAGCTAGGCGTGGGGAAGCTGAAGCCAATAAAGATGACGAATCAAACGACATTCAGATGTTATCAGTTCGCTGTAAATGTTGGCAGTTTAGACAAGCATGATCATGAGATTAAAGGAAGAATACGTGCAGTGCATGCAAGTTGTGCAAACATATGAAAGTAGAACATGGACGTTAGTACTACATCTACCCATGCATTGACACACAGGGAAACCATGAAACCCATTTTTAAGTAACATAATATGCAACCCACTGATATAAAAGTTTTACATTTCAGAATAGCACAGTAACAAATGTACACACTTTTGCCTTGCTTTCATACAGCAAATATGTTGATTGGTATTCAAATGAGAACTGAATTGATTAAGGGTCTAGGTGGGGTAGTGAATTGTTCACGTATGTTTCTGAGGACAAGAGGGAATGTCGGTGGAGTTATTTACGATATGGTCGGGGGGGAGGGGGGAGGTGGAACTGTGCAGAATACTCACTACATAGAGATTTGTCTCGGTTGTTCGCGAAGGACACCGAGAAGTCGTCCTTGACGAGGGGCAAAAACGCGCCCTCATCAAGGTAGCAGAGGTTCCCATTATTTTGAACGTAGACGCCGCCGTTGGTAATGCTCTTGAGAGAGACGAAGTTGGCAGTCTCCACGAAAGTGTTATCAAGTATGGCCAAGGCGGCGAACTCTCTATAGGAACACGACAGAATCGTGGATGGGAACGACAAATCATTTGTTAGGCATCCCAGAGCATCGGAGAGAAACAAAAAAAAAAAAATCATTGAGGAGAGAGATTAGCACATAACACTTGTGTTAGACATGCTCTCCATCAAAAATGATTTTTCAGTGACTACCATAATCACTGACGAGAATGATGATAAAAAAGAAACAGAATTGATAATCTACCACGTGAATAAAATGAGGAATGTAAGAAATCATAAAAAAAGAAAGAGTGGTGTGAATACTGGGTTCACTTCCTATGTGCTCTTTGGGATTGATATAACGTGCAAGATGTACAGATGATCCTGTTCTGCGCTGTCCGTCAAGTACCGTCAACGGAGTTTTCTTGCATTACTGACTCTGCTTCTGAAACCATCCGTGAAAAGAGTTGGTTGAAGTTTTTTTCTTTTCTGCACCTGTAAGACGCTTTACCTGTTGGAATTCAAACTTTTGCTGGTTAGTCGGTGAATGGGGTTAGAACTACGTACATCCATGTAAGTTCTACTTCATGCAAGGGTGAACATGCAATCATGTTGCTCACAAAATCTTGTTTGTTCGTTTTTTTTTTTCCATGCAGTCACTAGTTTGGGATTCTCCAGGCCAGCGACAAGCAAAGGGATGGTGCAAGTGATGTTCAGGATGCCAACAAAACAAAAAAAGGGGGAAAAATATAAATAATCGAAGAATGTGGAGGTGGGGGATTGACAGGCATGGGACTTCGTGGTGGTGGGGGGGGGGGGTGGGACTGTGAGGGGATTACTTACGACACTCTTGCGGGTCACGGTTATCTTCGACCGTGATGTCCTGCACGTTCGATTGCCTTATCGACTCAAACATGCTACTCTTGGCGTAGCAGAGTTTGGCGTTCCCCTGCAGGGTGATGTCCCCCGTGGAGACCTGGCGGAGGCTGGTCATCCCGAGGAACTCGAGAAATGACATCGTGACATGGAGAGCCTCCGTCAGCCGGTCCAATCTATGTCGTTTTGGGTTTGTTTGTTTGTTCGTTTGTTTCACGTTCAGTGTGCCAATGGAGAGTCCATGTTTGGAGATGTTTGTTTGTTTGTTTGTGTTGTTGGGAAAGAGACAATGTGCAATGTACATTGAGACACCTGATGCTACTGAAGCCAACTTGAGTGAGGGGAGAGGAAATGTGACTATAAAACTCTTCCCAGTCTATGAACTTGACAAACTAAAATTCAAACCAATCACCAAAGCTATGGCTGATCATGGCAACTTCCTTCCTTCAAACTTGTAACGACAGCAAAACACACTCGAATTATACTCTCCCCGTGTTACTGTTCACCGAGTAATCTCTTATTTGAACTGTCTTTGCGCAACTTCCTTCCTCTAGACAATTCAATTTGAGTTTGACACTTCCTCCTCAACTTTGGTTTGACCTCTGACCTGGTTTATGGTCCGATGTAATTCGCAGATAAATTGTTACAATGTACCCAAACCTTGACCTTTCTTCAACATTTATAAGATTACCTCAGTAGATGCAGCTAAAAAGAAAATTCGGCCTTGACCTTGACCCCCGATTCTCAGCACACCAAAGTTGAGATTATCTCAACAGATTATGCTGATTTTGGAGAAACTTATTCTCATTTGGATTAGACTTCACACAAACTATTTTCAGTTTTGACCAACACATAAATATGTCTTTGGATGCTGTAAAATCTGACGTTGACATTTCACATTTTCTCAGTTTCTCCCAAAGTCCTGTCATCTCTACTCATGTCTAGTAGTCATAGCCAGCATCTGTTGTGTGACAATTAATGAATGTATCATTTTAGACTTTTCACCATTATTAAACCGAAAATACACCTTTCAACATAAGATGAGAAAAGTTGATTTCCCATTATCTATGTTTGTACTAAACTTCATTGAATCACAAAAATTTTTGAAAAATTCCCCCCCCCTTTTTTTTCTTATCACGACCTTAACCTGACTTAAATTGCCATAAATCTATAGTTTGGGAATGTGACAAGTTTTACTAAGAAATACAGACTTATGGACCTAGGATGGAAAAGGAACCTGAAATCTTACACTATTGTACTACAAGGGAGAAAGATTAAACCAAGAAAATATATAACACAAATGAAAAAAAACCAAAACACCCTCGCATCAAATGAAGACCACTTTCCCTCTAGACAAGAAAAAAAAAAAATAGTTGGATAATTATGTAAGCTTGGTTTCAAGGAACTAGGACAAAGAAAATAAAGTGCAGAAAAGTCTAAACCTAATCAAACACATGATAGAAAACCGTTTGAAGACACTTTCAAGATAATTAAAACAAATGGGGGTTTCTCGGGGTCACACTATATGTGCAACAAGGTATTGGACTTGGATGAAGTTACTCACCATGTACATTTTGATTCACAAATGTGAATTAATGCATTTCAGAAGGTCTACATGAAACAAGACATATGTACTGATTTTAATACTTGCTTTATAAACATATATCTTGCAGTCAAAAAATTCACAGCACACATATGGTTCAGCAGTTACACCATGAATTAAAGTAATATGCAATGATAGGACTTTTGGAGCAATACATGTGGTAAATTGTTGGTAATGTTCTAATTGTTACCACCACAAAATAGCTGCAGAAGCCATCCCGGTTATGAGACATGAATCCAAAATATTTCTCTCATATCACATTCCTGACTTCTCTCTTTAAACGGCAGCCTGAAAGCACGGTTTTGCATGCATTTGTTTTGATTATCTTCTGGTGGGGAAATGTAATATATGATAACATACGGTATACATGTAGTGTTAGTTGGCTGAAATGCCAAAAACCACAATTTTTTACTGGTTTTTGATTGAACATGTAACAGTAGCAGACACATTTCACATAATCTCATAAAGTTGTTGAAAATTTAAACAAGGTGTCTTTGAATTTTACTCTCAATATATCATCTAAGTTGTTGACAACAATTTCAAAGCGTATGGAACATGAGAACAGAACACCAAACTTGGGTTACAAAAGCCAAATTTAGAATCTCCACCAGAGATGGTAAAAAGACACCAGCTCAGCATAGTGTCAATGGATTTCTGGATCTCAACCGTAGATACGACAAGATTCTTTTTCTCTTTTCATTCCTTGTGGAGATTCCATGGGTTGAAGGAAAGCTCAGGGCGCAGATTCTTTGAAGTGGAAGCGTGTTCGTATTCCATCAAATGTTTTATACAAATGAATACACACACTAAATATCTCAATCGTTAAATGAAACTCTGTACAAAATCACTTGTACACACAAATGTGTGTGTGTGTATACATATATATATATATATATATATATATCACATAATATAAAATCAAATGGATAAATGTACATATATGTGTGTGTGTGTGTGTGTGTGTGTGTAAGAGAGAGAGACACAGAGAGAGAGAGAATAGTAGAAGAAAAGAAATATACTACGTAGGTGAAGGTAGCATGTGTAAGAGAGAAAAAGAATGAAAAAGAAATAAACGAAAGGTATTACGAAAACAAAAGAAATGAAAAGAAACAGAAAAAAAAAGAAAATAGGAGCAGACCATTCAAGTAAGTTCTGAGAAAAATCCCCGCATTGAAATCAGATGGGGTCTACGCCTAGATTCCTTACCCGTAAAGTGCGCGGCCGTCGATCCGCTCCAGGTTGCGGAAACTCGACAAGTTGGTCAGCTCGGTGTGGTCAGCCTGGACGGACAGGTAGCCGGTGATGTGCTTGACCGTGCTGAACACCTCCAGCTCGCGCGGATGGAAGCCGATGCGACCTTCAAAGATATCCCTGCGAGCGCAGTGCAGACACACAAGGATGAATGAATAACGGCAGTTTGCTCTCTATACATGACTGCTGAAATGCACTTGAAATACTAACAAAAGTACCATGAAACTTCCACCGTTCTTTTCTGTTTGATCGTTTTCTCTTTAAAGTCCACTCGAATACACAGAGTGGCAGTGCGCTTTTAAAGCTTCACATGTGAACATGCAGGCCTCTCTTGGTATGTATCTCACCCTTCCAGCTCCCTATCGAGATATTGATTTATCCTACTGTTTTGATACATATGTGTCCCGCTAAGGATCCGAAAGTTGGGGGAGGACAATTTTCTGAAAATGACATGACATTATTCCCTTACTCTTCTACTTTAATTTCATATATAACACAACTCCTAAAAATACTCGGTTGTGGAGATATCGATGATTTTATTAGCGCATGTCAAGTGGCTGAGGAAGTCAGGGTTACGAGAAAAGCACCTTCAAAGTTTTCCTTCCAACGCTATCATGATCAAAGGGAAGCTAGACAGTTTTCGTGGCTTGACAATAGAAGGCATGCTCCTAGCGACATCCGCGATGTTCATTCAAGCTTAGCGCCAGCGGTCTACGCACGACCAATCAGTAATCAGGATGCCACACACTGACCAATAAGATCACTCCCTCGTTGCTAGGGGTGGAGTCTAGCTGCGGCGCTAAATCCAAATCTTGGGGCACGTTTCTGCTACGTTGAAAGTCGGAAAATCATGGCCCAGAAAAACGCTGATTTCTTGCCTTTCCTTTGATCATATAGCTTCGAAATTTCGGCAGATGATAGACAAGACATTAGACTACAAAATTATGCCAAAAACAGAAATCCGATTGTTTTGACCAATTTTGATGACTTGACTTCAAACTCGATTTTCTCAGCTAAGCCGTCAGCGACTTTAGGATCCTTTTGTTGTAGCGGGTCACATATACATCTACCCAGATATCTATCTGTATATCCAGATACATGTATCTATCCATCTGTTCATATATCTATACATCTAGACAGCTATCTACACTGTATCCATTCATCCAGATATCTATCCACCTATCCAGATAAAATTTTATCACGATATCTATTCAGCTATCCCAATATCAATTACCTATCCAGATATCTATCTATGTGTAGATATCTGGCCAGATATACTATATTTGCCCAGATATCTACCCATTTGTCTACATATCTATCTATCTATCTATCTATCTATCTATCTATCTATCTATCTATCTATCTATCTATCTATCTATCTATCTATCTATATATCTATCTATCTATCTATCTATCAAACATCTATCTATCCAGATATCTATCCATAAATCCAGATAGTTTCTACTCTTTTATCTAGATATCTACCTATCAAGATATCTATCTATCCATATATCCAGATAACTATCCACTTATCCATCCATCTATCCAGATAGCTATGTATCCATATATCCAGATAACTATCCACTTATCCATCTATCCATATACTTTATCCAGATAACTATCTATCCTGACATCTATCCACATATCCAATATCTCTTATCTATCCAGATATGTACCCATCTAGCTTTCTATCTATTTAGATATCAATCTATCTATTTGGATCTTCTTTCTCTCCCTCATACATACCCATGGAGTGACCTGGATGTAATGATGAGGTTTCCGTTGATCTTGGTGCAATTCCTGAACCGATCAAGGTGAGTCTCATCCAAGATTTCTTTGGCTTCCAGCCCGCTGCATGCTGGAAGAATGAAAAGAATGAGGCAAGCGTAACTAACCGCACATGGAATGGACAACAGGAATCTTAGAAAAACGATGCTTCATGGTTGCTTTTTTCATCTCAATGAAAATGTCTATTCCGGCACCTTTTTGAACTATACATAAAAGAAACCTGTACAATGTGAGCCCTCATTGATAGAATTTCTTCTTAAAATGATCTTATAAGAGTGTGACTTCATAATTATTTCCATGCAATCAACTCTGGTGTCATTTCTGAGAGGCATCCTACCGCATATGCAGACAAAACTTTAGCTGATGGTTGCAATTAGCTCCTCATCGTAATCCATACTTGCTGTAAGATGATAATAAACTAGATTTGGTAGAAGGCAATGACCGCAGCTGACCAATACCGATTGAGTTCTACAAGCTAGTAAAGTACTGAAGTGTTTGCCTGTCTCCCTACTCCCATCAGCTGTTCATCCCTCTGCGTAACCACTGCAGGAGGATTTGAAATCCCGACACGACGGGATCATCCAGTGATCCCAAATCTGATGAGATTTGGAGCCCCCCCGAATACTCACTGCTTGGACAGACACCGTCGCACGGGATGCACTCGTTGTCCTGCTCCCGCTTGCCCGGTCCGCAGACTTTGACGCAGTTGTCCCCGTCAATCAAAACATTTTCTGTTGTTAGAGGGTGAGAAAAAGAGCGAGAGAGAGACAGACAGAAAAGGAAAGAGGGGATCAGATGTAATGCAGTGAAAGACAAACACATCAAGCATTTGTTTTTTCAGGATTGCAGTTGCGAACTGACAGAAAATTTGCAGGTTACATGCAAGAACTATAGGTAATGATTTCCACCCAATACATTCCACTGACATACCTTCAAAAAAAAAATATAAAGGTTTTCATTTTTGCATCTGCTTATTGACAGTTTCAAACGGGGCAGACAAATAAATAGATGAATAAAGATACGGATGATTGAACTATTGATAAACAAATAGAGATTGAGGAATGAATAATCGGTGTAGCAGTGCAGCAGCTCTAAGGAGGAAGCGGATGTTGCCTATGCTCCCATGGGTAGCAACAGAGAACATCGTCTCCTCTTTCCTCGATCCACCACCCATCTCGCAAGCCAACCTCTCTTCCGCCCTCGCGTCAGCAATTCATTGTCCCATCTGCTATCGCATGACCTATCTACAGCCGAATCTGAGATCCCTTCGTAGACAGGGACGTCTCATCACCCCAGCACCTGTCTGTCATGCTCCGGAGTGGGGGTGGGTGTAGGGGGTAGAGGGGGGTGGAGGGGATCGAGTGGGGGGAGGGGCTGGGGTCACATGAGCAGTTTTGCACCTGGTGTGCGTGGACATGAGATGCTAAAGTGAATGTGCTGGCTTTTATTACTTCCCCACACCTCCATCAAGCCTTCCCCCATCCTATTCCTCCTCCCCCTCTCAGGGCAATGGGTTTCAACCACTTCTGTCATCCTATACCATCATTCGATACTCTTCTCTGGTTACGGAAGGCAGGGCATCTTCATCTTAACCCTTCATGTGTATGTGCCCGCATACTTAACTACAACTTTCCAAGCTATCTGATGACGTTTTTTTACTCATTCTCTCTCAAATCTTGACTTGTAGGCTCTCCTCCACAGCTAAAATCTGTTTGATCCCAAGCACAACCTTTCTCTATTCTTTCTATACTGTAGTATTATGCAAGACTTGTCTTTCTTTGCAAGAGGACAAAATCACAAAAATGTTGTCTCTTTTGTGGGTTTTCCCATATTTTCATACTCTACGATTTACTGACATCATGAAAAGAAACATGCTCTTCATCTACATCTGATTACACCTTTATATTCTGTTCAGAAGTCGACTTGTCCTATGCTTTATACTCTAATGACTGAGTTATGCGAAGTTGAATAGAAAAGTTTCGCAGCCCACTCAACTGTGACACTGACCCTGACACAGTTCAGCATTAAGTTCACTGTGACGGAACAGCCATTTTGGAGATCGTTCCTTAAATACTCAAGCACTTCTAACGATGCTCTAATTTCTCATAACATTTCGTATGTTTCTCTGGTGTTTGCATGCATGTTTCTGTATGAGTTACCTGGGCAGTTCTTCAAGCACCTCGATCCATAGGAGTATCGGAAGTTTGGGTTGAGGACATTGGTAAACGTGGTCCGGTCGTACTCCTCCCTACGAGGGCAGCTTTCCACACACGTGTTGTCAAGCGAAAATTGACGGCAGGCCTGGAGGTATTGGCGAAGCAAATACAACACATTCCGTTACATTCATATATTATTGGCATTGGGATTCACCATAAATGGTAAAGAGTGTACCTGGGCGATAGCTGGCACTGTGAAAAATTTTTCCCACCTCTTTCGGGGATTCCATCACTAACACATCAAATCCTAGGAGGGTTCCAAGAGGCTTGTATGTTACATATCTCAATAGGTCACACTAATCTTTAAGCCGTTGAAGATGAGTCCTGAGTATACTTGGGCAAGTGTCTGGGAAATGCGTGTTGGAGCAAAATCAGTCTGTCCTCAACAGGTTAACTCAGGAGAGCTCTGTTTTGGTTTTTTGTTGTTGTTGAGATGAATCTTATTTTTTTCCTGGGAGCCACCCGCAGAATCAGGAAGACTGGCTGCTATAATCTGGCAGGTATTCGAACCCTGGTTCCCCTGTCTAGAGATCCCAGCACCTTGTCGCTCACTTCACAGATCTCCTCGAAAGCAGTTAATCTTTACAGAAAACTGTACAAAACAGCTTTTAAAATGGGGGAGTCTTAGAATGGCTTAAAATAGTAGCATGGCATACGGTGGAATAATTAATCCATTCAGGATGAGTTCTAAGTATACTCAGGCAGGTGTCTATGGGAAATGTGTGTTGTAGCAAAATCATAACGTCCTCAAGGGGTTAACATGACAGAAGATGGTAGGGGAGGCAGTCGAAAGGGTGAGAGAGAAGGGTAGAGAGGTAGCTTACCAAGCAGCCGGCGTTGGTGGAGTTGGTGCAGCCCGCTGCACAGCTCCTATGGCAACAGTCGGCCTGGGTACGGCCCCGACACCGGTAGTCACAGGTGGAACTGCAGATCTTGAGGGTCACTGAGATGGAAGGATGATCCGCAAAAAGAGAGAAAGAGAAAGAGGATTTGTAGACAACTGCGAAGTATTGCTGACAATTTTTTTTTCTCTATACAAGCAGACCTCAGTTTGTCATGTGAATTTCCTCTAACATTATGATGTAACACGGTGAAAAAAAAAATCTGATAGATATTGTGGTTAGGTATAACAATAAAAAAATAGTTAAAGGAAGTCTGAAGGTTTTGTCTTTTCCCTGTCAGCAAGACATGTACAAAATTCATGACAATTTTGACATATGCACATCACGAAAAACCTTCACATAGCTTTTGACATTGACGTATACACTAACAGTTCTGGAAAAAAAAAGGAAGGAAGCAAAACATGATAGCGATACTTTTGAGATTATGTTAATTCAAAGCTCTTCGTAATCAACATCTCATGCCATGTGCAGCTGGTGGGATGTACCGGGAGTCCACCTATGTTCGTATCCGCAATGCCATGCAGCAAGGGTTGTTTTTTTTTCCTTTCAGGAGTGCGCCTTTGGGCATCTCACCATCGATCAGGTCTAATTGCCTCTCAAAGGTGACTAATTAACTAAATGGACGCAGTCGTGACCTCCGTGCGCTCGACCTAATTGGGCCAAAAAAAGGGTGAATCATTTACTGCAATCTGGAGCTACTACCGGGAACTGCTCACTGAGGAACATGGGGGCCCCCATGCATTCTTCAACGGGAGATGGATTAAAAACAAGAAGGGCATTCCACTCCATTTCTTTCTGATGCAAGCGAGATATCCCAATATATCTCTCTCCTTTTTCTCCCTCTCAAATCAAAACACTTTGACCCCCCCTGGACTTGAACCTTCACCTCTTGACCTTTCCTAAGCTGACTGTCTTTGGAATGCCAGTAATGTGATCACCCAAAGTGTAGATCCTGAAGCGATCTTTTCATCCAAACATTAGTTACCCATCACTGACGTGACATCGATATTGTTATGAAAATAAAAACAGAAGCTCTGTCAATGATGATTTTTTGTTCTTCTGCTGATTTTTCACACTGTGTGCATGTTCTGAGGGGATTGGCAGAAAAATTTCAATATTTCTTTGTCGACCCACCTGAAAAGTAATGCAAATATTACTCATCTTTCAATATCAATTGATCATATTTGCACTTTCATCCTATACTGAATATGCACTACCGGTTCCACAATGGAAAGTCACTCCACTTCATCCCCACATATATATGAATATAAGGGACCAAAGAGCGTACAACTCTTTTGTAACTTGGGGATGAGCACAAGACATAATTCCATTGGCATTCAATCCATCACCAAACTCAGATAATAATGATAATTTCCCAAACTGTTTTGTTTACTTTGAGCACTGATTGGCACAGAAACCCCACAGCATTGTACGCATTGGCCTAAGTCCCTGGCACAGAAATGGTTACAGAAAGAAAATAGCCTGCCCTGTGCTAAATAAAAAAAAAATGGACTGAGTCAAAACTAGGAAGATGGGAACTGTGGCAATACTTACATGTTTGGCAGTGTTCGGGACCAGGGCCCCAGCAGTGTCCATCGCAAGACTCATGGCACTGAATTTCTGGAGAACAATAAAGGCGGAGAAATCGATCATGAGGAATGATAAAAGCCAGCATTACTGTCACAGTGATGCAGAAATATGATTGTGACATAGCAATGCTCGTCTGATTTTATGTAATGTAATTTATGTAATTTTGTGTTTAAGCCCTCATTGTGCAAACATATCAGTAAGTTTGCACAATCTGTGCTTGTGCTGTTTTCTAGGATTTGTTTTGATCAAAAATGATTTTGTTCAGTTTTCAGTTTTCATTCCTCTTCCTTGGAATATAAACATGCTTCATGTTTGGATGGACAAGGTTTACATACGACAAGATGTAAAAGGCAGATCGAGCCCAAGTGCCAAAATTAGGAAGAATAATTAAACTTTTTCCGTATCAATTTCTCACACTACTTGTTGAAATGGTTTACATTAAAAGTTATTTATCGTGCGCAGTTACAAACCCAGAGCGTGAATGACGATTTCACGGGGACTCAAAACTCCTTTAAGTTGAGGCAGCTACAGCCAGAAAAGAGTTGAAAACACATTATGACTTCACATATCAAGCAACCACAATGTAGGAAGCCTCGATCTGTCGGTTTCACAAGGGCACATTCATTTAAGAGAGAAGTACAAAAACCCTTGTACATACATGTATGTGGTAGACTTTCATATGCCGAGAAAGGAAGATACTCGCAATGTCTAAAAGCTCCATAAATTAAAGGGACTGTACAGTTCTGGTTGAGGTGAGGATTTACCTTTTAACGTTTTACAAGATATTCACAAACCACTCTATGAGATGTTAAAGAGCATGCAATTCTATGGGGTATCAAAAGTTTATTAGATGAAAATCGGTTTTGAAATGGCCGAGATATCCAAAAACAGTGTGAAACAAAGAGATCCTAATAAAAGATGTGGCCTGTCACCTTTTATTATTATCACACTTTTGGATATCTCGGCCATTTGAAAACAAATTTTCATCAAAATAAACGCTGAATCCTTCTTAAAATTACATGCTCTTTCATATTTCATAAGAGGTTTCTCATTATCTCACTTAGGAATGTTCAAAACATGAATCTTCACCTCAACCAGTACTGTACAATCCCTTTAATAACTGAGAGAGACAGAGACAGACAGACAGACAGACAGACAAACAGACAGACAAACAGATAGACAGATGGGAGGGGGGGAAGAAAGAAAGTGTGCATGTGTAAAGTTGAGACTTACCCGAACAATCTCTCTTTGGGTGGCTGTCCCACATGGAGATGTTGGCCACAAGACCCGGCTGCATGTCATCCCAGGCAATGGTCTCCACATAGCAGAGCTGGTTGTTCTGATGGAAGTAGACCTCGCCTCGTAGAATTTCTGTCGGGCGTTGGGAGGGGGAAGGGGGAGAAAGGAGAGATTGATATCCATAAATAATCAAACCATCACAGCACATACAGACTTTAAGAAGATATTTCATTTCATTTTCATTTCAATTTATTTTCATATTTCTCACATATATCACAATAAAGTATATACATATGAAAATTATAGAAAACATAATTTAGATGAGACTTCATCGGAATGTACAAAAGTTTGATTTGGTATATAAACACAAGGTCTGTATACATGCGAATTGAACTGTGGTCATGATGCGAAAAAATATGATGGGGCCTGCGTAAAAGCATTAGCTTGTACAGCCGCAGGTCCCGTGATAAATCAGATTAGGGGAAGTTTAAAATGCAGATGTTTTTAAAGACCAACTATAACTGGGGGAACCGATTAAAACAAACAAAACAAACAATCCAATTAAATAAGTGTCACTATAAATAAAATACAGAATATATATATTCAGATTCAGATTCAGATTCATTTATTGTCTTTTTAGGATTTTTTTTTAGAATAGGCCCATGGGCTTACACATAGGAATATCTACATGTATAGGAATATATATATAGTACTGCATAATTATGTACATATAAATATATATATATATATATATATATATATATATATATATATATATATATATATATATATATATATATATATATATATATATATATATATATATATATATATATATATATATATGTATATGTATATATATATATAAACATATCATGTATTTCCTGAAGATACATCATCAGTTCAGAAGTGAAAAGGCTTTACCTCCACATACATGTATATACAGCCAAACCTGTTGATAGTGGCCATCCATGGGAGATGAAAATTGTGGCTGCTATTGACAGGTAGACGTTATAGACAGGGTATTCAATACAGCTTTCCTCTTGGAGGGAATTTTTGTTAGTATGCCGTATACGGCAGGTGGCCGCTATAGACATGTGGTCACTAAGGAAGGTTTGACTGTACACATGTATTTTCATAGTTTTAATGACCTTCTGGGTCTCGACCAGCAAGATGAACAAGAACACGAGACAATGAACCAGGAGATATCTGTTTTATAATTTTGTGTTCTTTTTCCGCCACTGAATGCTTTCCTAGCTTTAAAGCGCAATTCTTGAAGTCAACCAAGGTTCATGCGCTGAGCCAATCCATGATCATTGTTGGTGATGGAGGTCTTTGACTTTAGAGAAATGAAACATTAAAAGTCTGAGCAGTTAGTTGCAAACATTGTTTCCAAAACATGGAGGACATGTGACCGGCATCGGAGCCATAATGCTGTAACCACAGCCCCATTCTGATTTGTGACTTCCGATACAAATACATCCGATACTGTTTGAAATAATCTACAGAGATAAGGGCTTATACTGGAGTGAGATACTAATCTACTACATTCAGGTTTCGGGGCTGTCGAAAATCAATGAATGTCAACACTGCACATTGATTTCAATACCCATTGTTCTTCCTTTGTGCTCTTGCTTACGTGAATACACCAACAGAAATAATTCTGTGAGTTTCATTCTTTGCCAAGTTGCAAGAAAATTGATAATGTGGAACATGAAACTGAGAATGCAGTGTACTGATGTAGGAAATTATCAATTTGAGAACACTTTGCAAAATATGTTTCTTACCTACCGTACCTGCTATTCCTATGACATGCTGTGGGCTTTTCTGTATAGGATTAGCAATTGAAATCGCAACTTTGATACTGCCTTCGAAGTTCTTTTCCAAACTGGCGAACATATTTCTACGAAATATGATGCCAACTCGGCAAGGCCATCTACAAATTACTGTAAAACAAGGAATGTTCGCATGCATTTCAATTTCGCAAATTTCGCGAGAGCCAAGATTGGCTAAATTAAAATGCACGTGAAAGTTCTTGTCTACACTATATGGATTGAATGTTAGAGGCAACTCGCAAAAATTTCATGCCACGAAAAAAGCCGTTGGCTCCAATTCGCGAAAATTTCATGCAGTCCAGCTATAAACTTCGCACAGGCAGAGCTTGAGCTATACTATTCCATCTGCACATTCATAAAGATCACTGCAGAATCTGCAACAGAAGCACTATCAGATGGAATGGTTAATGGATGGCTACTGTTTGAGCACATGACTACAGGCAGGTCAGGGACTCACCGTGGAGTGATGTCAGCCAGATCTCCTCGGTTGCTATGCTGGAGTCCTCGGTATGGAAGGTGAGGGCCACGTAGAGGGCGTACTTGTCCTCGTACAGCCGCGTGCCTCGGATCACGCGCAGGTCGGTGAGCGGGATGACGCGGGCGTAGGTCAGGAGGATGAGCACGTAGCCGGTGACCTCGCGGATTGAGGACAGGAAGCTGAGGTCATACTCCTGGCCGTGGAGGAAGGAGATCTCCAGGTTGCCATCGACGTAGGTGCAGTTGGTGTACCGCTCCTTGAGGTCGGCATAGTACCGCGCCTCGTCGTCGGCGTTACCGCTGTTGTAGGGACGGGCGGTGCCTTGGTCGGTGCCGGTGCATACTAGAGATGGTAAGAGAAGAATGTTGAAACCTCATCATTAATGACACAAAGAAAAGACTTGCACGCACGTAAAGTAAACTGGCAAGGAACATTTTCACGAAAAGTTTATTTTTCATTAAAGGTTGGTCAGTATAATCAGCAGTACCCGTCAATTCTTCAGCAGGCTTACATAGATTTCAATTTCACATTTCTCAGCATTTTTCATCCCCTCGATCAGTAAGTACCAGGTAATTAACATGCCAGCAAAAGCACACACACTCAATTCACTGTTGCATACACACACAGGCATACATAAGCATACAAAGACACATGCCAATGTACACTTATACATAAAAGTCAGAGATACATCGTCGCTGGGGTGACAAGACCTCGTATCTCAAAAATGTCAAAAATTTTTTTTTTAGCTTAATGGTCAAATAATGGGTCAAGTGATGTCTTGGCCAAATCCTAACTGTCTTACTCCAAAAATGAAGCCACCATGACATGTCAAAGAGAAGGCTTTCCCATTCACTATAGTGCTTTGGCCGCCATGTTTTTTCGCTCTCCTGAACATTTGACAATTTTGAGATACGAGGTTTTGTCACCCCAGCGACGACATGTATAATGTCTAACACACTTATACACAGTCAAATCTAGTGGCCACCTGTGTATAGTGGCCATCTGCTGTATACAGTCACTAAACAAAACAAAAAAAATCCCCATGAGACCCTGTCTATAGCAGCCACCTGTCTATAATAGCCACTTTTTGGGTCTCCTTTGGGTGGCCACTACAGACAGGTTTGACTAAATACAATATGTAGACAGCGTAGGATGGACATAGACTACATGAGTAAAAGAACTGGGATAGAGCATTGCTAATGTATACATGTACTTGCAATGTTTTATATGAAATGACAAGGAGGAAAAGTGGGAAAGGTTAATAATCATGAGAAGAAGGAAAAAGCAATGTGATTTGACAGGGACCAAAAAAAAAAAAAAAAAAAAAAAAACCCAAAACTGTGGAGATGAAGAAACAAATAAATTCAAAATAAAACAAATAAATGTAAAATCGGAACAGGTCAAATCAAACATGAGTCATACACAAGTTCAAAGTCCAATAAACAAAAGAAAATCTCTTTTGTTTCATATAACAAAAAAAAATCTCTCTTCTTCCTTTTGATTCTCACTGCAGAGTTTGGAATTAATGAGCATATACATTTTTTTTTGACAAATGATGTTGACTTTGGTGACATTGCTATGGGGGATGAAATTGATATTTTTCATCTCCTTTTCATTATGTTTGTCCTCGGCAAACATCTACAAAAGAGCAATTTTCTTGGTAAACATACTCTTTAAGACCTTTTTTTTTTAGTCTAGCTTTGCAGAAATCAATTTGCAGTCTTTTTACGCGGAAAAGGGACCATTATCAATTTCTCAGTATAGGGTCTACCTTCCAGAGGAAAAACAAACTGGGGGCTAGAAATGAACTTTGAATTTATGCTGTTCTTTATAAAGAGAAAGAGAGGGATGGAAATTGAGATGGGGGGGGGGGGGAGAGGAGGGGAGGGGAGATAGAGAGAGAAAATATCAATTTTAGTTTACTGCCACGAATCAAAGTTGGCATATGACCAAAAGCAGTTTTAATAGGCAGTGAGATAAATAGACCCAGGGAATCAGGATTTGTTTCTTAATAAACAAGACCAAAAAAAAAAAAAAAAGAGAGATGGGGGGTGGGTGATAGACAGAGAGAGATAAAAAAAAAAGGTTAGAGAGAGAGAGAGAGAGATAAAGACTAATTGAGAAGGTAAAAGAGTAAATAGAGAAACATTCAACATGCTAATGTGGATACTCTTCTGTTCTTAACAGATAGACAGCACTAACATGTGAGCAAGATTTCTCTGTTCAGCTCAAATTGTTTTATACTCTATGAGAATCATATCTCTGTCCCCTCACCTCCCCCCTACCAACATTCCTAGCAGTCACACAAGGGAGTTGAGGGACCCTGGAACTGCCCTATAAAATCATATTTCAGGCCATATCTGGTTGCCGCAGTCTGTTATGATAGAAATCCATGTTTGCTGTCCTGAAAAGCCCCAGAGAAATCTCCGGAGACTCACACACTCGTCAGAGGACGCTATTTTTTTTTTTCCACAGTACCAGTCAGGTTCTCCTCAAAGGTGGCAAGAATGAAAAGAGTCTGGTTTGTCATAATGTGCACTTTCTATTGGCAGTAATAACTGGGAAGACAAATGAATGAACGTGTGCCATTTTCGCCAAATCACCACAATGCATTTGTGGTCCTCACAACAAGAGATATCCATCAAGATTTTTTTTTTCTAATGCAAGGTTTGTATTAATGGTACTCTTATCAAATGTTGTCTTTATTCTTAAGAGTGCATGCGGACAAGGCATTTATCATGACACACTGTGAATGTTTTAATGCAGCAACCACCCGATACATAAATTACAGCTTAGGTCCCTATAGGGCAAGTTAACTCACATATCATAATGGGATTTGTAAAGCAGGAAACTTAGTGAAACACATTAGTGAAAGTTATAACATTATACAGTTTATCTGAGGCCTTTACAATGGGCATCAAAACAGCATGTGGCTTTAATAGCTCTACCAAGAGGCCCAGAGAATTATACTAACCTGTTGAGGATGAGTCCCGAGAATACTTGGGCAGGTATCTATGTGAAATGCACGTTCTAGCAAAATAAGTCTGTCCTCTATGGGTTAAAGGCATAATTTACCATTTGCAGATGAAAGCATTAGTGCTTTAAAATAGTTCTAAAATGTGAGTTAGGGATAGAAACAACCACTGTCAAAATTTGAATCCGTATAATCGATGTTAAGTGTTGTTAAATACACAAAATGTGAACAATAGTTATAATAAAAATGTTTCCAGACTAAACCGTATACAGTTACGGTTTACTGAGAAAAACCCTGATATCTCCTTATATTTTAGGTTTTATTGCAAATATTTCATATGGTAGGATGTTTTATGATACAACAGACCTACACATATGCATCAAATGTGATATCTTGAACATTTTTGAAATCACTGCTCCCAAAGGTAAACTGGACCTTTAACCTGAAACACTTCTAAGAAACATGTCATGGAAGACATGACCTAAAGAAAATAATTATTCAACCTTCAAGCTTGTGTACACTGTGCATCCACATGGGGAAAGTGTTGTGTGATTAAAGCTTGAAAGATATTTTCTTTTACCTACAAGTAGGAATGGAGCATGCACATGGGCAAAACAATGGTGAGGTAGTGTATCATAAAATTGCACAACTTAAGTGGAGTCTTTTCATTTGGGGTTAATCATTTGGGCTTTCAGGTGGTGCCTAGCAACTCTGGATGAAAGTCTAGTTACGTGAGAGAAATGTGGATCTATTCACTGCCAATGTTTAATAACGTCCCATTAGTCTCTACACTTGGCAGAGTGTCAGATATATTTACACACCATCTAGCTACGCTGAAGCACGTTTCTCTGGACGAGACTCTAGCAAGTGCGCAGAGAAAGAAATGGGGTGTTGACTCCGGGAGAAGTTCTTCTCAAAATGCAAGTCATCGGGGACCAGGCGGGAGGGTAGGGGATGCCCTCCCAAGTTCGATCAGATGAAATGGGTCATAGACACTGTCAAGGGTGTGGGGGCTGGTTCCATAAATTTTCCGGGTGGAGGGTGGCTTAAACAGGGGGTTCGGTTGGGAACCTGTTGTACGGCACCCTGTGGAAAATGTTTTCAGCCGTGACCTTCGTAAGAACCTCATCTAGAGAAAAGAGGGCACTGAAAATTCTTAGCCCGGGAATCAAGGTCAGATTTGGTTTCCTTGTTGACACACTGGAACAATGAGAGAAGAGCATCTTATAAACCAAACACAACAACTAATGCGCCTATCATCACGTCCTTTATCACTTGTTTTGGCAGTTATCCCTAAATGTCCTAAAACTAATATGAATGCATTTGATCATATCATAATGATGCTCACACATTCATTATGTTTATCATAATTTTTCTTGACAAAAAGTCTAAACTTTTCGCTTCTTGCCAATATCATCGCATAATTATCTGAGACTCCAAAAACTGCACTCACAATATCTGGAGCAATTTAAGGAGTTCATGTGTTAGTAAAAGATAAGATTTTATATCAAAGGGGGATGACCAAAAGGGGAAGTCAAGGAGACAAAGCCCAATGAATAAAGATGAGTATGTGAAAAAGTGAAGAAAGGAGAGACTATCTGCTAAGATTGGAAGATGAAACAATAGATAACAAACAAGAAACACACAAACAAAAAGTTTAGAAATGTGCTATCAACTGACAGAGAATGGGGATAGAGCATTAGGAATAGACAGAGAGAGAGAAGAAAATAGAGACAAGGATTTGAGAGTGGTTTCCATGGCAACCCTTCCTCCTCCTTGGCCCTCGTCCCGACTGACACCTAAAGCTAGAAGTAATTATTGGGGATATGACAGCAGGTGGTTTATTTCATAAGATTTGCAGCATCTAACTTGACGAGGTCACAACTGCCTCACTGGTCCTATTTTCATCTTTCCCTCTGTCTGTCTGTCTGTCTGTCTGTCTGTCTGTCTGTCTATTTATCTCTCTCTCCTCTTTTTCTTTTTCCCCTTCTCTTTCTGTATTAGCTCTTCCATGAGAAACCCTGTGATTCTAAGGGACAGGTTGTCAAGAACACTTTATTTCTGAAAGTCCTCATTTGTGCATGATTTATCACTTTTTCTCTATTTTTTTTTTTTTTTTTTTGGGGGGGGGGGAATCATATGCAACCAATTTGTGACAGAACAATAGGCACAGTTACTTGGTGTCACATCACAAATTCGCAAATTTGTGATATTGAAGAAGAGCAGAGTCTCTACAGGTTTTTTGTTTGTTTGTTTGTTTGTTTTAAATGCCATTCCAGATTCCCCTCATACTCATGAATTATTTCAGCATATTTCATCGTTGATAACTCAAGATGAGAAGGTTGATCAAATGGAAGTCTCCCCAAGAAAGCCATTCCACATGAATGATAGAGTATCAAAACACTGGACAAGGGACAAAATGGACTATAATGAAGATGACGCGCTCAATACTGACAGTGTTCTTATCTAATCAAAGTGGTTGGTACGCTGTCAATAATTTCTTTTATCACCATCTTACAGAAGGTTCTATCCAGATACTTTGGATATTTCTTAGCGTTGAACTTCTCAATACTTGACACCTCTTACTAGCGAGAGGAACATATCTTGTCTAATCATTTTTAAAAGTGACAAAACTGGAAAATTCTTGAGATATGATTTGCTTCACATGATTTCTAAAGAAGCAATGAACACTTGTAAGCAAGCAACAACAGGACTGTTAATGGCTTTTAGTCCCCTCCAAAAGATGAAGCAATGAGGATACATTGCCTCACCTGCAGACACCACAGCTACTGCTTGGGGATTTGAACCAGGGACCTCAAGATTACGAGGCCATGGTCTTATTCCTTAAGCCACAACCATTCCTCACTAAAGAAGAGCATAATTATTCATCTTCTCATTCCTTAGTGACTGATCATGTGGCCTGCTAAATTAGGATTATGAGAGACTACTACCAATATCGGCTTTTTGCAAGTCTCTGGGTATTTCATCAAAAGTCATATTGGAGTACCGATATGCCCTCACTGAATTCAATTAAAAATCAGTGATATGATCTCTTGTGCCCCCCCCCCCCCCCATCCTACCCATGTACTGTCCGGTTCAGAGCAACAGTAGGAGAGTAGATGTTGAGGTACAATGTACTTTATCGCTCCAGTAATTTAGAAAAAAGGGGTCAAGCAGAAACTAAGAGAGGCTAAAGCAGAGGATGAAAGATGGAGGCTCGGAGTGGGGTATCCAGAGACAATCTGAAGCGTAACAAGTATCAATGTCTAATTATCTACATATTATCAGTGACCCAAGGGTTAGAGACCATGGGGTCAGACAAGGGGGTAACAGGATCCTCCAGGAACGCTTGACTCGCATCTATAAACACACTGTATCACCATGGCAACACGAAACCTTTCACCACCAAATTGGGGTTTCGTGAAGTACACAAAGAGACCAAAGACTAAAATAAAAGTCACCGAAAGGAATTTTTTTTGGTCCTTGATGAAAATAAGGAGAGGAGCAGGGTCCAAACTTGGATGAAAGTTTTTGTGGAACACTCATGGCATTCTACTCACTCTTTTACCAATACATTTGGACTCTTGTTTTATTACAAAACTTAGTTAGTTAGTTATGACATGATAAGATGAAATGTCACAAAACATGCTGGCTCTGTAAAGCTCAGATGTAAAGAGCAGCAAACTGCAATGCAAACATTGCTGTGGGGTAACATTTACACTGAAAAAAAAAAACAAAAAACAAAAAAACAGGTGCCCATTCCACCTCAAAAAAAAAGGAGTTACATTTGATTGACAAGACCTGAATGTCTGCAATCAATTCAGAGGATTTGGAAGGCCCACCCAAATTCAATCAAATCACATCTGCTGCTGCATGTTTAGATCATGACAAATTTCTACCAGTTGGCATCACCTGTCTTACTCCAGACTCAAAAGCAACTTCTTCTCTCTTTTTTTTTAATTTTCTGGCGGGACTGACAGATATCTTATTACATGCTTCCCTATCTCTTTCTAGGCTAAGGGCATCTTCATATAGCTTTGCAATGATGATATACTCCAATAATTTGATATGAAAATGTTACATCTTGACCAATAAGTGGACAGTGTAATTTCTTTGTAGTCTAATCTATTATCACTGGCCACCAACAGCCTATTCAGTGCAATCTAACCTCTCCCCTCCCCACCATCCCCACGTCAATAAAAACGCCATCCTTGACAAATTGAGATTACATCAGTTTTCAAATTGTGCCACACATATATAGAGTTTGATATTTATATATAAATATTCGTCACCTATAGTGAATGGAGCAATTTGCGAGGCCATGGGCCTTTGCTGTTATACAGTGATCAAATATTTCATTTCAACGCATCCATCAGCCTTGTGACTAAACGGACAAATCCGAGTCGTTGACCCCGCGTGACCCCCTTTCAGGACTTATCCACACAGCCTGTGGGTAGGAAATCGATCAGGACTC
This sequence comes from Diadema setosum, assembly GCF_964275005.1. Taxonomy (NCBI): domain Eukaryota; kingdom Metazoa; phylum Echinodermata; class Echinoidea; order Diadematoida; family Diadematidae; genus Diadema; species Diadema setosum. Next base: position 11,237,986 of record NC_092706.1, read on the forward strand.
GAGCTCCACCAGAATTAGCATCATGATTGCGACCTCCCCATACAGTACCTACAGTACAGAATTCACATCATTCCTGCCACCCCCTTCAATTTCCACGACACCGGGGTCCAAATCTGTGTGGGAGATTTAGATGTCTGCGGGTGCATTACCCCCCTTTTGAATAAAAAGAGTGCAATTTTCATCTTATCCGTCCCCCCCCCCCCTTACCACCACCACCCATACTTGAGGTACATGTATCATGTTGCGGCATATTGTGCAATATGAACTGTGATCACACTAAGTGCATTTCTGAAAAATGGAAACCAAGAGAAATAGAAAAAATAAGGGAAAAAAATGATACTTAGAAGTAGCCTGTGTCTTGATGTTATTTCTAAGAAGTGTCCACCTCTGGATTACACCCAGAAACTCATCTGAGAGGTGTCCATTTTCTACCTTGATACCCTGGTAAGCTCAATGCCCTCAGTGAACCCTCATGTACATGACAAAGGACAATGGGAGATAGTAAGAAATGACTAAGAGGTCCTTCACCTTTGGAAAAAAAAAAAGTTCCTCATCACATTTTCTAGCTTATTTTGTGCCAATCAAATAAATTTGTTTTCTTCAGCCCATTCCTAACCACCCCCCCCCAAAAAAAAGCATTTCTCAAACCATGTTTGGCCTCTTTTTCATTGAGAAGTGCAATGCAGGGGAGTTGAGCTTGATTTTGTATTTGTTATCTTCATGGCTGGAATTTGAAATCATAACAGATTGGGTAGAGCTCAGTTCGATCTCGCATGTACATTTGCACTTGTGTCACAGTGCATGCAAGTTTAGAAACCCGCTTATGAACGAGTTACGGCGTTAAGTGTGAAACCCCTCATCCCGCACCGGAGGATCACCACTACCTCTTGTCGAGACCGAGATGAAGCGAGCGCTGTTTTCCCCCCGCACGTGGACTGAGGCGGGAGAGGGGTCGAGAGAGAGAAAGTTCTCCGGGTTAGAGAAGGGAGGAAATTCCTCTCTGACATCTCAGTCTCGGCCTCTGCGTTGACAGCCGACTCAGCCGGAGAGAATGGGAGGGAAAAACGCCTCCGAGGTACAAACCTTCTTTTGGGGGGGACGCGGTCGGAGTACATGTACATATTCCTTTCGCTTTCTGGGTGTTCGGCATCGATCTGCTTGTTTTCGGTGCTCGACTTTCTCTCCCCTAACTGGAACCCAGTTTCATTTGGTACATGTATCTTACACATCAGCATTCTTTAAAATATACCTCATCATTGAATGCCTGGCATTTTTCACTTCAGCAGGGATGGCATGTCACCTTAAACCTATCCAACCCCTTTAAAGGGGAAGGCTAGTAACTGATCAGTGGGAATCAGTGGAAATGCTGGGAGATGATTGTTCCAATCCTTATGGGATTCATTCAAGATTACATTGTATATCTATTGTTGTGTGAAAATTATTTACTTCAGAATGGTCTCATATTCAAGTAATGTGCAGTTTAATGCCCCGTCACTGACCAGGGACGCTTACCTGGAAACATTAAACTGCACATTACTTGAATATGAGACCATTCTGAAGCAAATAATTTTCACACAACAATAGATATATAATGTACTCTTGAATGTATCCCATAAGGATTGGAACAATCATCTACCAGCATTTCCACTGATTCCCACTGATCAGTTACTAGCCTTCCCCTTTAAACATTGAAGGCATAATTCTTACACATTGCAAAATCAGTTTTCCATCATTTTTAGTTTGGATAACCCAGCATGTCCCAGAAACCACATTCTTGTGGTTTCGTGCTGTATCTGTTTTATAACATTTGTGGTCCCCACAGGATCAATGCAAGATGATTCAATGGACAGAACACTAGTAAAAATGAATCATTAGGTGCATTCACATTTGAATTATCATGACATGCCCATGCACATATCTCCAATGAGAAAAGACATAATGTGCGTCAGGTCACATGAAAAATGCACCACTGTACAATCACTGGCACAATTCACACTCAATCTTGCATGTGTATTTCATGTAAAGTTTGAATATAGCCCTATTACAACATTCATGGTATTTCACAATGTCTTTTGCAGTGTAATTTGTGATGTATTTTGTGGTGTATCAGCATTTACATTACAACATATAACTCAAAATACTGTATTTCAACATCAATGTGAATGTGCACATTGATCAGACCTGCACAGAATGGAAGACATTCCAATTCTTTTCTTGTTTGTAACCTTTTTTTTTTACCACTTGTCACATTTCCTGGAGAAAGATGAGTTATGACATTTGTGATAAAGCAATATCCACCATCTTTTTTCTCTCTCAACTGAAAACCAATGCCCGGAGCCCATGTCTGGCAGAAATTTTTGTCAGAGATAAAGAGGTGTAATTTTCTTTCATTGCGTCACCTGTCAGGAAAAGTGCCTCAAATACAGCTGAAAACATTCGGATCATCTCATTAGTGGAAACTTAATCTACCTTATCCAAGAGTATTACATGTATGCAGATTCATGACGGGGGGGGGGGGGGGGGGGGAATGAAGGAGGAGGAACACAAGGAGAGGAAGAAAAGGGAGGTGGCCTCACTAATCTGGACTTGCTCCAGTATCTGAACTGTTTGGAAGGAGGGGCAGGGGTGAAGGAAGGGGGCGAGAAGGGGTGGTAGTGGAGAAGGGGGCTAATCTGGACTTGCTATACAGTCCTTGAGGGTGAGCTGCTGGGGGTGGGCAGGGGGTGAAGAGAGGGGGAGGAAAAGGGGTGGTGGTGGTGGAGGGGGGGGGTGGTTAATCGGGACTTGCTACTGTCTCGTGAGCTACTTCAGATGCTGCACAGCCACAGTCAATGGTGTGGTGAAATCGCATGCAATAATTAGCTGTGATCTAGATCTGGATGGTATTGCCCGACTACCTTGCAAAGTGGTCATGTAACAGCCATGAGAGAGACAGAGATAGATAGATAGAGAGATGGATATTCATGAAACTCTCCTTGCATTTTTCCTGCTTTTCACTATTTTCTTGCAGTAAAATTCATCATTACTTCCTACCCCTTTGGCTTAGTTGGGTCTGATATTTAAGATGCATGCTTTTATATTCTGTTTCAGGGAAAATATATACAGGTGTGTGTACGTGATGTGTGTGGAGGACACACTACCGAACATCCATTAATCACATACATGTAACACTTATTCATTAAGTTAGATTGCTATAAAAGTCAGAGTGTGTGCTGGGGGGGGGGGGGGGTGGAGGAGAGAAAGAGAGAGAGAGAGAGGGAGGGTAGGTAGTGCTGAAGGACAAAGAGCGATTTTACATAACACAAGGCTCGATATTCCCATTTTCTTTTGGCGGCCCATTTTGGCCACAAAAACCATCACATTGCAATTTTTGGTTGCCCAACAAGGAACTTTGGTGGCCTGAAAATATAAAGAAAAAGCATGAAAATGCAATAACTTGATAAAACATTCAAATAATGGTGTACAACAAACCATGATGCTAAGAAAATTTTCGGCATGACAAAGTGTGTCAAATACCACATACTGTGACTAAGACGTAGGGAAGTGTAAAAAGAACATTATAAAGTGAACTGATTTGATAAGATATTAAAATGATTTTTACCTTACTACGCATACCTAACTCAATGTGCAAAGGGAAACAACATTTAATTTCCTGAGTGCTCATGGTTGGCATTGATCAGCTAACGTGATGCGAATGGAAGCCTTCAATCCACTTTTGTGACTAACACCATTTCCTTCGTGGGCTATGATAACTATTAAAGAAATGACATTTGTAATTCCACAGCTAGAACCTCAGGGGAAATATCCATACAAGCACATATAAAGAATTTGATCCCCAATTTGGTTATATGAGAGTAATTTTCAAACATTTTAAAGTAAGTTTATTATTAGACAGAGCAACATAAAACCTTTCCAATGATACCTAACTTGTTGCATTACAGGGGATATTTCTAAAGTTATAAGAAATTTCCTACATTTTTTCTATTTTTTCCTATATAATTGCAAGTATCTCATATTGACAAGAATGGACTCAACTCCTTTTCCAATAAAACTCTTCAGATAGAGATTGTGATAAAAAGTCTAGAAGTTTTGCTCAACAATGTTTTAAATCAAAACGACAAGGAAGCATTAATGCAAACATTCTGTTCGAAGAATTCAGTTTCTCCAAGTACATGTCAACTGAAGAAGAACAGGATGATCTTTTACAGCTTTATAGACCTCCCATGCCAACCCCCTCCCCCGCATCAATGCCTTTGGCAGCAAAGCTCAGATAAATATTGTTTTTCCACGCTGTATTTGCCCTGAACCGTTTTCTTGTTTTTGGGTTAAGCAAACACAAGCTGAACACCAATCCCGCAATGCTTGGAGTCTCTGGTACTCATCCTCATGTCCAAAAATGAAGATGATTGGTCACTCTGAGACTCGATACTGTTCATTCCATGAGGACTCACGCAATACAATATCGACTCACACATTCATAGAAATAAAACCTTGATGCAAAAGCTACTTTGAGATCGAGGGGATTGTAACCCACTGACCTATGGGTCCATTCATCACACGCCAGCGCCAAGAAATTGGGTAATTTTATCTTCATTACCGACACTGTGCACAGCCAAAAGGACCTACTCGGCTCAATGTAAGAGGCAAATCGCTATCGTAAATCATGGACGTCGCATAATCACTGTTGCTCAATGATCAGATCATGAGGTAAGCAATAAAGTAAGAAAGGAAATGAGCCATTCCTTTTTTTTTTCTTTTGCATAGGGGGATCTGCCTTTTTCTAGCCTACACATTTCCTCTACCACATGTTTTCACCTAACGTAACTGGATAGCAACATCTGTTTTTAGAATTTGTGTCTACATGATAAAATAACACACACACACACACACACACACATACACACACACACACACATATTTAATATATACACATAATGGAAATAAAATACCAATCTGAAATGACACTTTTTTTTTCTACAGTTACAAGAATATTTCACTCTCTTTTTGTGACAAGAGTGGGAAAAAATGTAGATAGCAGCCATGTTATAGCAGTAAAAGTATAGCGTCTGTGTCCATATCAAACCACAATTATAAAGACTCTCCCCTTATATTTGTGCATTATGAGATACTGATAGGTAAATAAAACATATATAGGCCCTGTATCCCTTACATTTGGAACACAAAAGAGCCATTATAGCCCTCATCTGCAATGTGCATTTCAATGCCAAGATGACTGAAAAAAAGAGAAATTACTAACATGGTGAACTTAAAAGAAACAATGTTGAATATGAAATGTATCCTGTACGATTCACCTTGAGTCATCAATGTCAAAGAATGCCATTTTTGACATTTTGAAATAGTTTTTTTTTAATCATCTTATATAAAAACTCCCAACAGAGTGAAGTAGACTCGTACTCTGTCTCACACACCCATCAGGTCAGAAGCAAAGAATGTGGCTATATTCCACTATCTACTGTAGATGTAGACAGAGTCAGTTCACAAGCACACATTTCTTATTTTCATCTCACAACACTACCGTGTACATTAACAAACATCAGGGTTGTGGCTCATTATCTTTGTATGTATGCCACTTAAATGCTTTCTCTGCACTGAAGCATTTGAAAATTTTATGTTCTTATGAAGCCGTGATCTCATTTGGCTCTGAAAGATTCTTGGTACAGGTGTGCCTTTGGTTGGAAAAATATGGCAATGCGCAGGCATGGATCGTGAATGAGGTCAGGCACGGTGAGAGATCGGGGTGTCCTGCTTAACGGGGAAGAGGGAGAAGACGACACGCGTCCAATTAGATCATCAGCCTCTGCGAGCCTTAGTGTTATGACGTCAGAATAAACAAAGACCTTGTCATTCCTCAAGCACAGTTTACTCACAATTCAAAGAAAAAAGAACAATTACGGATCCTTCCCGCATTCCAGGAAAAACTTGGAGCGCTTCCTTCCAGCGATTCCACGATGTTGAACAAGTTGAGTGTCTTTCTAGAAATCTTGAGGGGGACAATAAACATAGTATTTTGAGTGTCATTTGCATCACTGAATATCATATCCATCATCTTGAAATTGCAGATGTGTGTTTGCATTATTCTGAATTCACTGTCGTTTAATTTACATTCACTTTCATTTCCATCAATGGGCAAGCAGTGAACCCCAAAATGAATTGTTACCTCTTGGTGGCATAAGTTTTCGAAGAATTGAGTCAATCGTTTTATTTTCTTGACAATCAGGTTGGTCTCAAAAGCCCAATGCATTGCCAGGTTCGTCGCATCTTCCATTTCTTTTTTCATTTCTAGCTGAATCAAGCAGGTGAGTGCGAAGCCATCAGTGACGTCTGAAAATTCATAATAGAGCTGTGCTTACTCTTCTGTCTCGTGAGCACCAGACCGATTTGATACTTAACCTTTAAGGGAGAGACAAGCCTGTCACAGTTGTGGACTCGTGCATAAAAGTCTGCACACTTGACAGCAATACCCCCCCCCCAAACCCTTTCCCATTTCTGTTCCTTTCTTAGGGTACCGTATCGTTCAGACTGATGTGAACTTGCTTTCACTTTTTCCCTTGTTCTACTCGCTCTCTCGCGGCAACAAATTCCGGTTGGCTTTGATTTACGATTTCGAGGTACTCCACCACTGGGGCAAGCGGGCAGAACATAAACACTCCGTCGATAATTTCTTGTTCTCTCCTTCTTCGGCCGCCGCTCATCTTCTGCAAGTGGTTTTACGTCGTGGATCTCGTGGCGGCGCTGCGACTGACAGGGTTGGATGCTTGACGCAAAAAAAAAAAGGGGAAAAAAAAAGAGCCACAGAGGAGAGTAGTCTCCGCTCTGCGTAATCTCGACAAGAGATAAATTTTGCTTCGTTAGCGGAGACAGGGGGAGAGAATCGTGGCGTTTACGGAACGCTTGATGTTCCGGCCATACATCTTTCTGACTGCTTCGTAGCCATGGTGACAGAGCTTTCCTGTTTTATTGTCCTGCAACTTTACACGACTGTAATATTGGGCTTAAAGGACTGCTCACATGGAATAGAGCTAAGAAGATCTTGTCTTTCAAATAAAGAAAAAAAGACAAGATTTTGATTTCAGAAAAAGTGAGATGCCATCAGTCATATTTCCTTCAGGTATGTAATATACTATTAAAGAAAGTGTACTTTTACACACTTATGACTCGAATAACTTGGGGAAAAATGTTGAATCATGTTGCATGTTTATTACTGTGAGAAGATTTTCGAAGTAGTCTCATATTTCTGAAATGTCACAATCATACGACCGTCCACTCACATGTGCGATACATTCATTTGTTCATCCTTAGCCACCAGTTTATCACAAACTTATTAATCCCTACAAGCATATCATGACCTATTCTAAACATTAAATTGAAATGGCTTATAAATATTTCTACCTCCTCATTTGATCACATGTATCTAGTTCTTTCTTTCTCTCTGCAAAATTCTGGGGTTGTTTTTTTTTTTTGCTACCAAAAAGTGTGTTAATCTGGGAAGAGACAATTTTAACCAGAATAAATATTTGCAGAGCAAGCATACTCGTCATCATATGCCTATTTGTTCTACACGCATACACAAGCAAATAAATACTCGAGTGCACAATGATATTTCTCGACAAAAGCAAAAAAATCAGGCATTGAACTGAATTCAATTTCTTTATCCCCCGCAGGGCATTGGGGTCAAGGGTCAGAACAATGGGTTCAACACTGATGGATAACAAATCCAATTTCATTGTGTGTAAATTAGTAAATATTGTAAGGCATACACTGCAAAATCCAATTTAGGCAGGGGGACACACTCTTCCCCTCTCCCCTCCTACCCCTCCCCATTAAATGATACACTCACGGCTAGAGAAAAAAAAAAATCTGTATGTGGGTAAGAAAATCTGAGTGTATTCCCAACCTCCCCTCCTCTCCTTTTTCTTTTCTTTTTTTTTTGTTCATTTATGGGCATTTATGGTAAAGGTGGTACGCTAATGTGAGTGGCGTGGCGTATCCAACCAGGCTGAAATGATGTGCAAGTGCTAAGAAGACAGATTGGATATATGTTGTAAATGATATGATTGTCTCACTCACTAAGAGAGCTCGGCCAAAAAGGAAACGGGGGGGGGGGGGGGGGGGTGGTTATAAAAAAAGAGAAAAATAAAATGATCTAGGGGGACTTTTAGTCAGCAACCTCAGTGGTCCAATAATTGGATTCTGGTGTAGATACTTCATGCAGTTTTAATATGGAGTAGTTCTGCCTTTTAACACATAAGATACCATTTTGGACAATGAAACACTTTTTAAAGGCAAATACCACTGATCAAACTAATCATTGAATTAGACAAGAATTTACAGATGGAATACTTATATTCTTGTTCTGGCAATCAACTTTAAATACAAAGTTTATCCTGCAGAGGTTGAAGCTTTGAATGAAAGAGTGTTAGAAAAAGGGAAACACCAAATAAGCACACAAAAAATCTGCTGATGAAAGACATAACTACTTGATGATTTTTTCTTTTAGATGACTGTCATTTTTTTTCTTTTTCTTTTTTTTTAAAGAAAACTGTTTACGGTACACAAGATTACCTACCTGTCTCATTCTATTTATTTTGTTTTTTTACTTGCATGATGGAACAAATTTATTCTCATCTAAAAATGTGCATGAACACTTAAAGTAATTGACAAGCCTTGGTAGAGCATTGATGAAAAGGGTTTCTTTGAAGAAAATGTCACAAAGCTCTGTGGTGCAAAAGTAGTATTATTTTAAACAGCTTAAAACATGACTTAACCTTACAAATATAAGTAAATACTGATACTGATAAGACTAGAATACAAAGAATCATATTGTTATCAAAATCTTATAGCATAGCAAACATGTCTATTTGTAACCAAACCCCAAAACAGTACATGCTCTCATTCAATTACTCTCTGAGAATTTATGTTCTAATAGCAGTAACATTCTAGAAAGAGAAGCATTTCTGACGAAAAGACCTTCATAACGGGATGAAACTGATAGGCTGTAGCTAGAATGTTCAACATCTTTAATGGCTAAACGGAAGAGACACGCTCCACAGCAATGTCATGAGAGCCGGCAACCAGGAAGCGAGAAGCAAATTCACTGATCAGGCAAAAGCAAGGGAGGGAAACTGACCCTGAATGCAAAGCTTAAACTTCAGTTCTTGTGTGTGTGTGTGTGTGCGTCCGGCCAGCGCTGGTTAATGGAAATATTATGAGGCATAAGGGATATCTTGAGTGAGGACAGCGGATGAGGATGGAGGTGGTGGTGGTTTGGTGGAAGAGAGGTTATTGGGGTTGATGAAATAGTCTATAGAGGGGGTGAGGAGGATGCAGAATGACAATGTGATGATGGGCAGAGAGAATTTCAGTACCGGTAGTCTCGGCTCAGGGGATGTAGTCTCTCTTGACCTTCTATTCACTTTCAATCAACTACGTGTGATGATGAAACGGGGAGGGGGGGTGAAAAAAAAAGGCACAAACCTATACAAAAAAACTGCTAGAATTAAATCGTAATGCAGCATTCGATAATCTGAGTGAACACCGGGTAAGAAAAAATAAAAGATTGTCGGTTCTGGTGACCTTCACGCACTGAAAGAGAGGGAGAAATGGTGTTAATACGGTGGCAAGGTTTCTCTGGCCTTTTTTAAGCACCCCATCTCCACACTTTGAGATTGGATATTTCAGTCTCTCTCCGAGCCGGCTACTAATAACATCTCTCGGTCTCTATTGAATTTTCATCATCATATCTTCTTTATTTTTCCTGGATGTTTTCTACTCGTCTTGTGTTGTCTCCTCTTACTTGGCAAAGTGCATTCTCTCTCTTATGTCCCCTCAAAATTTGAAATAAATGTCTTGAATCATTCAACATTTTTTTTTCACTCCTCTAATGGGGCCAGTACATACTGTCATGGACACAGGACATGCTTTGACCACTTGAAAATGCTGAAAGGACACTTCTCACTTTCCTCAGGGGTGACCAGATTCTGCCGTAAGCACTCGGAAATCAACAACAAAATGAACATTTCGCGGCTACTCTGGTTTTCAAACCGCGTAATTCTTGGGCGGTTGCGCGCCAAGATTTCATGCATCCTTGTAGGGTATCAAATGCCACTTAGGATGAATTTCGCGAGAAATCATGAGGGGGAAGAGCGGGGACTCATAAAACCTGACCGATGTCTTCGCCACTGGAGATGCTGCCGGAAGACTGGTTTGGGGGGGGGGGGGGAGGGTGGGTGGTGTTGCAGAAACCAAACTTCACAGAATGGAGGAATACAGTGGGTTGTGTTAGAAATATCAACAAAGAAAATAAGAACGAGGCCAAGGAAGAAGCAATGCAGGTGAGGAAGGTGGCGTGAGAGTCGATCTCGACGCTCTTAAGAGGCGGAAAAGGAGGGAGGTAATTAACTCCCTCGATCCCAATGACAACATGTCTATCTACAATGTGTACAGGATGACAGGATCACGGTCCTGAAAGGCTTCAAGAAATAATTCATGACATTAGTCTTGCAAACAGATTTTAAAGGAGAAGGGGGTACAAAAAAAAAAACAGAGTGGAAAAAAAAAAAGCAGACCCTACAAAATTTGGGAAGAACAGGATGAAACAAGTCTATTCAACTCCAAATATTACCTCAACAGCAATTTGAAGTGATATTGCATGATCCTATCTATAAGATGCTGTAGCATTAAAAAAAGGGTACTATGAGATCTGTCATGGATTTTTTTTTTTTTTTAATGCAAAATGTTCACAAGATATCATTAAAAAATACCTACAAATAGAATCAAAGTTCACAAAAGCATGAAGCTGCCATTAACAGTCTTCTGTCTTTTGATAAATAACTGCAAACTGTAAAGCAAAAAAAAAAAAAGACACTACTGCTACACAGATGTATAACTATACGCCTATCATCCAATATCTGAAGACATTTCTGTTTTAGCTTGTTTGATTTTTTTTTTTTTTTATAAACCAGTGGTTGGCCTTGAAACCCAGAGGGTTCTACTTTGATAGACAGGTAAAATTCAGCACTGCAGCTTTTGTCGAGTGAACTTCTTTGAATGCCATACATCAGATTTTTTTTCTTTAACAATTGGCCCTACCCTGGATATTCATTTTTTCTTCTATTACGTTTTTTCTGCTCACTGTATATTATTTTCTTCCACTACACTTCTGTCTCTGACTGACTGTCTCTCTCTCTCTCTTCAAAATGGATTGTACCGAAGTTTCTACTCTCCCCGTACCTGCGCTGTTTGTTGATTGAATTTGTGTGGCAAATTACGTGAGCCCCATTTCGGCCTAAACTGCTGCCATCACCTGAATTAGGCCCTTCGCTGCTAATGGTCTATGGGCTTACGGCAAATTGCTGGAAGTGGTCTTAGTTGGTTGGGTGGGTGTGGGCGAGGGTGTGGGTGAATGTGTGGGGTTGGGGAGTGAGTGGGGTACGTGGAGGGATGTTGTGTGTTTTGAGAATTGAGTGAACAGGGAGGAAACAAGCAAAATGACACAGACATAGATAAAACCACAAAAAAAAAACATAAAAAAAAACATAAAAAGACACTATGTACTGTCAAACCTGTCTTAGCAACCACTTGTCTATAGCGGCCGTCTGCTGTATACAACCACTAAAAACAATTCCCTCCGAGAGAAAAAGCATGTCAGAGAACCTGTCTGTAATGGCCAACCATCTATAACGGCCACTTATTTCTGTCTCCCTTGGGTGGCCACTATAGACAGGTTAAACTATACTATGAGTTACTAAACAGTAATGTGAAATCACAATTTTATCTTCTCATTTGGTATCTCCACTTTTTTCATGTCCTCATCTAGCCATGAAAGATTAACAGAATTCTGCACAAAATAATCTGAGTATCTAAGATTGTTTGTACTGTATTATGCTCAGAAGGGAGCACTGTGTAACCGTTTTTTCAGAAAGAGAGGGTGAGGGTGTAAACATTCATTCATTCATTCATTTATTCAATCATTCATTCATGCATTCATTCACTTATTTATTCATTCAATAATTCATCCATTCATTCATTTGTTCATTCACTCATTCATTCATTTATTAATTCATTCAATTATTTATCCATTATTCTTTCATTTTTCATTCACTCATTCATTCACTCACTCATTCATCTATTCATTCATTCATTCATCCATTCATTCAATTATTTATCTATTCACTCACTGTCAACTCCCTACTCAATATTTCTCAGGTCACAACAATAACATACAGAAACAAAGTATCAAAATGTATGACAACCAAGACAATTTTACAAATAAGTTGTCGAACCGATAGAAAAACAGCAAATGATGATATCAAAGAGAAAGTTCATGGCACTCAAACACTCACAGCATTCTTGCAATTATTAATCACAAATGCTGAAAGATGTCACTGGGATGAGGGCAAAATATTTAAAGAGTTTACTAGTAGAAACTGATTCCACAGGTTCCAACTGCACTTGTAGAACACAAGAAAGATAAGTCAGTCAGTAGAAAACAGACAGGAAAAAAAAAAAAAACATTCTCAAGAGAGATCGATGATGATAATCGTCTTCACATCACCCTACATCAAACACATATGACAAAATTAATGACTAGATAAGAGAGTGAATGCACCAGACTGATGAAACTTTCGGATAGAATGAAAGAAAAATACAGAAAAATGAAGAAAACTATGTCTGCTAATGGGTCTCAGTTAAAAACCACAAAAAAAGTTTTGTCTAGTTCTGGTGGCCACTTCATAAAACTTCTGACAACTGCCACATTTCTATGACAAATTTGCTCTCAGCCAATCAGATGCAAGGATTTCAGTAGCTTGTCACATCTATGACAACTTGTCACTCATGACAAGTTTTATGAAACGGGCCCCAGGTCTGCTTCTGTCTGGAAAAATACATAATACCATGATGTCCTTGAAGATCTCCCCCCCCCCACTTCCAGCCAAGAAGAAAATGCATCTTTATGAAGAAAGCATTCACTCTGCTGGCAAGTGATGTATGATGCCAATGAGGCATTCCATGCAAGCAAATGCAAAGCAAATCATGTGACATGGGGGGGGGGGGAGGGGGTGGGGGAGACTATTTTTGTGGTGCTCCTGTGGATGTCGAATCGGATGATTCACAGACCGTTAAATGGTCATGACTTTCCTTGCATTTGTCCCATTTCGCTTGACTTTCTTCCCCCGTGCTGATCTGTCCCGTTTTTTTTCTCGTTTCGGTCCAAATGTCTCCTTCTTATGCGACGAAAGGGGTCTTCCTTTTCGAGGCAATTATTCGATGTGTCGTAAACGGTCTGGCCGGCAATACAGCATTGCAGCCGTACAACCCATCCCTGTCACGGATTTCACTCACCCAGTCATATGGAATACCATAATCCATCTTTTTCTTACACTTTATTTCCCTCCTCTATCACGTTCAGACATTTTTTTGATGGCCTACCAAAACGATTTGCTGCGCGGGGACCCATTACCAAACTGGGCGCATGCAGCGATCCCCCAATGCTTCCGTGAGCGCCGAGGTGCGTGCACATCCCCCGTTGCCCAATAAAACGGGGCCCTTTTAAATGGAGATATTTATTGATTAAATCAGGTAGGAGATTTGGTTTCATTTGCAGAAATATTTAAGTGAAGCAGAACAAGGAAAAAAAAACCCTGATAACCAAAGGCTTTAACATACAAGCCATTACTGGAGCTCATACATGCAATATGTAATACCTCTCTCCTTCAAAAAAAAAAAAAAATACAATGTTGCCCTTCTAAAGAAATCCACCGGAAAATCAGGCATAGCATCCAACCTCTTCTGACTGAAAATTGTGAGCGAGCATCTTAAAAATCAATGGCCTCTATCTACAAATGAGACCCATTCATGAAAATTCATCCATTAATATCGACCAACCATTCCATCTTCGCTCTTCGTCCAAAAAGATATAAATTGTACCGCGGCGGCAAAAGTTTTTTCCCCCTTTTTTTGCGACTCCTCCTCGCCGCGTAAGCTTCCCGCCGTCCCGCTTGTCCCGCTCCAATATTTTCTCTTCCTAGTCACTGAGTTTGTAATTTAAGTTTTCTGTGGGGTGGGGAGGAGTGGGGGAAGCACATGGTAGATGTGGGTGGAATACGTACATGTCTCCTTACAGCACGGTTTGAATGAACAATGAGGCGTTCACGAGAGGTTTCACTATTTCATTTGTCACTGCTCACTTCTCAGAGTTTAGCCCTTATACTTCACCACCCTTTCCTTCCTCTCAGTATCTCAAAAGACCATTTTTCTCTCAATATTTCTCTCTCTTTCTCTTTATTCTCCGTGCCTTAACATGCTTACTAAGAGTGAATACAAATTTTATACTCTCAATCATTATCATGATCAATAATACATACATTCTGGGGGGGGGGGGGTTGGTTGGTTGACAGTTTGCAACTGAAGTACTACTAATGTTACATCTGCATCAGTCGAGTTTGGAATCTTGGGATAAATGTCTCCCATACTTTACAGATGAACAAGTTTTTGAGGATTCTATTTAGGCCTACATTTGTTGGAATCAAAAAAGAACTTTCATATTCTATCTGTCAAATATACACATATATATCCACATACACACATACATAGATACATATACTTACATTATTGCATACAATTCTACATTTTATACATTTACCCACATGTACAATCAAATATTGACATACATACAGAGTAGGTAGTACATAATGGATAAACTTATTCATATACATACATATAAACATGATTTTGTATCTCCTGTTAAAACTGGTTCACACCCACGTCAATACTCTGCAAAAGGAGTTATTCATAATCAAGCCACTTCCTACGCATTTCCGATATCTCCAGAGACGATACGCAGGACCCATGGACCATAAGGGTTAATAAAGGGAGAATTTGACATTGATGCAAAAGCTTCCCCTTTCATTTCCTGAGACAAAATAGGAACAGATGTAGGTCACTCTCATATCTGAAAATCTTCCATTTATTGCGGCTTCACAGAACTTTCTACCTTTCTTCGCGCTGTGGTCATTCTTTTTTGGAAAAAAATGGGTGTTACAAACAAATTTGGCAGCCTGCCTCAAATTGAGAGAGGACATGTTATTTAACCCGACACAGTTCTTGCAATTATGTGATTCTCGGCCGAGCGTAAACCCTTTCACGGCCTAAAAGGGAAGGGTGAGCAAGGTCTCAGACAATAAACTTTGTCTGTTTTAATGGTTCCATTTCAGCCATAACGACGACAACATCACTGATTGTAGTTGATGATGAACAACATTTAACAATAATCAGTCGTGTCATAACACCTGTTGATGAGCTTCAGGGAAGAAATCATTGCGATCACATGATGACTGAATGAACTACGTGTCATTTTGACGAAGCAACGGCTCACGATGATGAGACAACCGCAGGGTTAAGAGACCACCGGAGGTAGTATGCAACAAGACAAGGGGGTCACACTATCTCTCTCTAGGGGTACGATAAAACCCCTAATGACAGGCAAATGAATTCCTTTCTTTCACCCCCTTGATTACCTTGATTATTTGCAGCTCTGCTCCCCATCATGCATGCCGCGGCGATAATCGAGACCGACTCCAGACGATACAAACACAGCGAGCCGACGACTGAGAGCGAGCCCGGGTGACGTGAGGCCCACCCGATATTAAAAACAGAAAATTCTCCCGTTTTAGGGCACAAATGTGGAGAGCCCTTTCCTCCAATACAAACTGGGTCATTTGTGATAGCCCCTTCATATTATATGGTATTATCACAGAATGGACTTTTTTTTTCAATTGGTTTAAAAGCATAGTACATTTGTCCCTAAATCAAATTTCCCAATTTTACTTCCTTCAGGATATAAAACAAGAGGAGGGATAACAGAAATGATAAAAACAAGCAGAACAAAAACTCAGATAAAAAGACAAAGAGGAGTAAAAATGATAAGAAGCAGCGGAAGAGAGAGAATGGGAAGAATGTAAAGGAAAATGATAATGATAAGAAGAAGATGGAAAAGGGAAAAGGATGAGCAACGAAGCCTTGGACAATGGTGAATTTCAATAATGAGAAGAGAACAAGTCATTTGGTGCTAAGTGATTTCATTCTTTTATGCAAAGAATACAAAGGAAGTTGTACAACTGACATAGCCACAAAATATGCAGCAGCACAGGGAAAGAAAAGGGACATCAAAAGATGGGAGAAGTTCTGTAGGTGCTACCAGAGGAATGGAAGATGGACGGAAGAGAGAAATACATACATGAAGAGAGAAGAAGCTGAATGAAAGAGAGATATACATGTAGAGAGATGCTACCAGATGAAAGGAAGATGGACGGAAGAGAGAAATATATGAAGATAGAAGTACATGTAGAGTGATGCTAGCAGATGAAAGGAAGATGGACAGAAGAGAGAAATATATGAAGAGAGAAATACATGTAGAGAGATGCTACCAGATGAAAGGAAGATGGACGAAAGAGAGAAATACATACATGAAGAGAGAAGAAGCTGAATGAAAGAGAGAAATACATGTAGAGAGATGCTACCAGATGAAAGGAATATGGATGGAAGAGAGAAATATATGAAGAGAGAAATACACGTAGAGAGATACTAGCAAAGAAATTGAAGATGGATGGAAGACGAGATGAAGAGACACTGGTCGGAGAACAGAGATGAGGGCAAGGGAGGATGGAGTGGGGGAAGAAGGAGGAGGAGGTGAATAAGAGGATCGCATGCAGCTTTAATTGCTGGAAAAACACCTGAAAACGACGGAGGAAAAAGCCCTCCTGCTTATTACGGCCCGGCGACTAATTGGAGTGACGCAGTAGGCCGTCACTGTGATCAGGCTGACAACGCTGTCGTGTCAGCGCAGATTTAATCTGGACTGCTCACTGACCAGATTTAATGGATGGGCAAATGTCCTCGGACATTTAAATCTAACTGAGGGCGGAAACACAAATCTGAACTATTGACACGTATTCAAAAATAGCCACAATGTATTACAATATATTCCTATTTGGTCCATCAACTGGATACAAATACTTAAGAAAATTCTAGTTTGGGTCAAGATAATACAAACGCACTTCAAATACCACAAAATTAAAACTGAAAAAGGCTAAAAAAAAAAAGATATTCAATGAATATTAAGTTTATAACAACAAAATAACCACCTGTCTCTCAACTAAGAATGTGAGCTCCTACTCCACAAAACCTTTCTTTAAACTACATACATACCACTGAAAACTCTGTCTAAGATCAGTCCCAGTTTCTGCTCGATGCACGAAGGTTAATTTGTGACACAATCCCACTGTAACAATTAGGCCTACAGTGAGTTACCATGCCAGTTGTATGAACGGATGACAAGAATCCAAAGAAATATCACTGTATCTGTTATTCTTTGAATGCACCACCATGCTGTAACAAAATGATCTTGGTGTAATCAGTTGGTCATTGTAATCCCAATACTACGTTCACATCAGCAGCAGATCATTCCAGTGTTTTACAATACATCCTCTAGCCTCATGCTATACTAGATTCTGCTACTGTATGTGACAA
Organism: Diadema setosum; assembly: GCF_964275005.1. NCBI lineage: Eukaryota > Metazoa > Echinodermata > Echinoidea > Diadematoida > Diadematidae > Diadema > Diadema setosum. The sequence goes on from NC_092706.1 coordinate 11,255,533, forward strand.
AAGCAAAAGGATGTAACAGCCATGTTCTCATACTCTTGGTTGTGTTGCTTTCTAACACTGCATTGGCTCTCTCATTGTCTGTCATTCTCTCTGTGTTTTACGACTTTGTGACGTTTGCTCCTCCATTACACATCATACAGTACAAAGAGAGAAAAGGCGAATGCTAAGACTTGAACAGAATATCATCACCTCTCCTTTTGGCTTGCATCTTGTTGTTGTTGTTTTTCTTGTTCTCTCACAACTTAACCAATTCTAGAGTATACATATAAATATGTGGCTCTCATTTTACCCATGATAACATGGAATTCACACACAAATTTACAGATAAATAGAGAAAAAGAATAGCGAGAGAGAGAGACTATCCCAAGGCCATCAGCTAAAAACTGCAACTGACGTCCTTGCGTCTTCCATGCCCCAATGTCGTAATCAATAACACGCGGGTCTGTATATTGAATAAATAAGCAGTTGTACAGTTCTTTCCTTGCCACCTTGCCTTGATACATTGATACACGCAGCAAGAGGGATGTCTAGGCCATCTGAACAGGATGCTCTCTTTCAAGTCGGGCGCACAAAAACGGATGAATGGACAGAATTAACCCGAAGACTGCCGAAAAAACCCAGCAAGTCCCCTCAGGCAGAGCCCGCGGCATCTTGGGCAGAATCGAGTAGTGAATGGGTTAAGGTCTCTGAGTCTACCCTCGAAGAGAATGTTTTTCACCGTCACTGAACGTCAGAAATAACTGCAAAAATTCAATACGACCTTCTCATCTCTACAACAACAAAAAAGAAGAAAATGAATACATCAGTTTTCCTTTTGCCATCGATCAGTTAATGTGTCTCTATTTTTAATAACTTCATTAATTTACCCTTGAATTTCTTGTAGCTTTTAAGTTTTATACAAAGTCAGATGATGACCAAAAACAAAAAAAGGACACACAAGGATGATAAAAAAAGGTACAGTCTCGTGTCCTGTACGTCTGAAAAATTGAGTCAGCACAATCATTATCTAACTGCCTTGTTGACACCAACAGGTCCATTTAAACAAGCCTGTTGCATTACGTATCGATCAATATCACCATTTTGTTTCACCGACACTTTCAGAGTGCAGAATGTCTCTATTTCATTCAGCGTGAGGAAGTTCAAGACAAGTCGTACGTGAGAGAAATAAATAGAGAGAGAGAGAGAACACTGAAAGGCATTGGTAGTCATGAATGCCTTTTTCCTGGCGGCGTTTTGCCTCACAACTAGGCACATCAATAGTACATGGCAACCTTTCTGGCGCAAAACACACACACATCCATACAAGAGGATACTGCATGACTACCTCCCTAGCTGGTACTGCAGCCTGTTCTCAGCACATCAATTCCATGTGAACTTTAACTGCACCATAGCCTCACTGTTCATCTATTCCACATAGGGCCCTATATTTTTCTCAATGGAGGGCTTGTCTACAACAAGCTTAGTTATTTCTTTTTCTTCTCCTTTTTTTTTTGCCTATGGGCCTAAAATAAAATGCTGCCAGATGAGATGAGTTGTCTAGGTAATGAATGAATTCCAATTAAGTCCTGCACATGCCAGTTTGTGAGCCCTTTAACACTGGGCAAAGACTCGGATGTATTAAGTGACAGACAGGAGCCTGGCGAAATGGGGAAAGTGAACCCGACTCTGACGGTGGCGCATCGGGGGAGGTGTTGCGTTCTGCGCACGTGGAGCTCCCGAACATGACCGGCAATAAATCACGTGCCCCAGATTGACTGTTCGGGTGGACGGAGAGAGAGAGAAAAAAAAGGGGGCAAAACAACAGAACGGAACAAGACAAAAAAACAAAGAAACAAATTAATGAAAAGGGGGACAGAAGAAGCCACAAATAGATTAGTCTGGAAAGGGCAAGGGTTGGCAACCAAAGTTTCTGGATCCTCCCCCATCACAACCCCCAAGAACTAGTAGGAACAGGGGGACATGTCATGCTCTCTGATGTTTGCCCTATTCACTTCAGTCAAACAGACATCTATATACCTTAAAGGAAATAATATTTTCAATAATTCACACAACAGATATTTGAAATACTTTAACAAAACTCAGTCAGTTAATGTAATATTATAATGTTAATAGTTACAAAATTGGTAATGCTAACAACAATAATAGTAATGACAATAATGATAATAATGATAATACTATAATGTTAATCAAAACAAAACAGGAGAATACTGACACAAGCTAGAATATTATCACAGAAAGGCAAGAACTTTTCTCCATCTGTTCTATGTCCCCCCCCCCCCTCTATATACACAGTATATCCATCTCTCACTTACATCATATACCCCCATCCTACTTCTGGTGCGTCTGATACAACAGACAGGATGAGACGCCCCGAGTGACATAAGTATTGATTAGTTGCTCCCTGGGGTGATATTCAGGTGTGCGCCGCCCAGCGATTATGACGCCAATCGCACGAAAGACCGACACATGGCATCAGAGAGAAAGGAAGAGGAAGAGGAGGAGGAGGAGGAGGGGAGAAATTTAGGAGATGAAGGAGGAGCAGAAGGACCTAGGGGGACAAAATATGCCGACAGAGTTGTTTGGGGATCTGTCGTGATTCTCAGCTGCTAAATTAATTTTTGCACTGTCACATCACCCCTCCTAAAAAAAAAAGGTATTAGAAAACAAGAAAGATGTTCTTCAGTGCATGATAGGGTATTTCTGGGATCTTTTTTTTTTCTTCTTACTCCTTATCAAATTCTACAATGATCCTTATCTTTTGTGGCAAAAGTCTGCCATGCCTGCAAAGGGGGGGGGGGGAGGGTAGGGGTAAGGGGTGAGGGCACCACCTTTGCAGGTGGAAATCATTCTGCGAAGAGCTGGAAGTGGTGATGGCGTCTGCTAACACAAAATCCTTGGAAGGTAATCAGCTATGATCCTCATTAGAGCATCGATATCAAGCGGGGGAGCGTAACTACTCAAATACGTCTTCCTGTGTACTCTGAAAGGGGTTCAAGGGCCATTCATTTTTTTTTTCTTTTCCGTGTACACAGCCATTAACTCTTTATGTGCCATACTGTAAACCATCTGTGTGCCACATTATTCTTAGACAGCAACGCAGGCACGCTTTGGGAAAACATGCTTTTTTTCAAATCTATGTAACTTTCAGGGATTTTTGTTTTCCTGGACATGAATCCATAATGAGCAAAGTTGGAGAGGAACTGCAAAGGTTTGCATAGACATAAATTGCGTGACAGATCTATGACATTTTCCTTGCATGACTTTTACACACAAAACATAGACAGAAACTTAGTTTCCTAGCCACTAGGGAATACTGCTTCATAGTCAATTACCACATAAAATGAAAGTGACAAGACTGAACTCGCAAGAAACACTTTGAATGTACTGTGGCATTGGGTGATTTATTCCGTTTGGCGTGTATGTGCGTTTGAGCAGAATATGCGAACTTGGCATGTTGTAGACCGAGTTGGACATAAATATAATATGCAAATGTGACACAGAGAGACTTAAAGGCTTGCACAAGACTCCATTTTGCCATGATCACAATAAATATCCTCTTGTGTATGCTAACAGAAGCTACTTCTTACAAAAACCGTTGTCCCTCTAGACCCTGTACAACATTATTCCGACATTTTCACATTTCCAAAGTCAAGTTCACAATTTACATGTGTGGTAGTTAGCATACTTTTGCATGATTTCATGTGGGGTTTTTTCTCAAAAATTTTTAACACTCTCTTCATCAATTACAATTCATTCCTTCTGTATGATCTCACAACAGTCTTAGATTTGATTCATGGTCAACAGATATTAAGTTGAGAAAGAGTGAGTTTAGTACAAAATGTACTACTATTCATGGAGACCTTTAATAGACAAACAGAATGAATGAACGAGATGAATGCTATTCATGAAAGGTGGATGCAAAATAAGGAGTTCAGAAAAAAAGAAATCGACTTTTACATACAAAATCAAGCGAAGCTTGCCTCTAATTTCATGTTCCGAACACTGTACATTTATATAAGGAGATTCTTAACGCAGAGAGACAGGATTTTGTTAAATGTTTCTTTAGCATGTGGGATAAAAATACACACATGCACACACACATGCATGCACACACACACACACACACACACACACACACAAACACACACACACACACACACACACACACACACACAAGGTGTAAAAACGAATTGCCAACAGGTTTTTGCCGGTCATTAAACCAAAACATGACTCCACAGGCAGATCATCCTTCTGCTCTTTCTTTTTTTTTTTTTGTTACTTTTGAAAAAACCCTTCAATGTTGAATTCATGAATTTCAACATCGGAAGCAGGGAGACAGAAATCCTGCCCACACAAAACATTAATCACCCGCGTCTCGGCGCTGGTGTCCTCATCTGCTTTACATCCAACCCCTCTCTGGAAAATTCTCGCCGGTGTTGACAAACATTTCTCATCCCCTTTGAAATCTTTGCTCTCTTGATATGGAGGGACGACTTGTACCTTTCTGCTTGATTATAGGTGGGGGTCAAAGGGTCATCAAAGGGTGTCCAATCTCCCATAACATTACTCCATCTGTTTTTAATTGAATGGAGCTATGATTTTTTTTTTGATTTTTTTTTTTACCTGGTCACAAAAAAGAGCACTGAATGCTTGTAAGCAAGCAACATTGTGCCCCGTGGCTTTCCGTCCACTCCAGGGGACCATAATGGCTGCTTGTTAAACCCATTTAGCACTGGTCCCACCTATAAGAAATTATGTCAGCGTGAAAAGATACAATGTATGCACAACTTGAACCAATACTTTCCTCTTCCACCCGATAACATATGCCATTAAAGGTGTAATTTGACGCCATATCGAACACTGGCTCTTCTAAACTGAGTCAGGATGCTATTGGCTTATATTCTACACTATGTACCCATATCAACAAAAGCTTATATTCTACACTATGTACCCATATCAACAAAACCATATCAACATTATTCATAAACACACACTCTTGTGTCTTTGTGTGTATTATGTATGTAGTTATTTTTTTCTTTCACTTTTGCTAAATATATACATGGATATAGATACATGCGCGTGCACACACACACACACACGCACATGCATGCAAAAACAAAGCTGCCATTTAGCCAAGCAAAAATATTTACTTTTTTTTTTTCCCACCACAGTACTCTCCAACAGGAAGCGAAGTCCTAATGTCGCAGTCTTCCATGACTGACTTTTGCTGACTTTGTGCATACGCAGCAAGCGTCTAATGAAATGCCCGAGCAATTATTAACTCCTGGGAATGACCCGCGCAAAATGACCTTCCCCCCCATTCTCCACGCCTCGGAGCGCAAGCCCCAAAAGTTGGAAAGATTGAGCTTCGCCGAGAGGAAATAAAGAAGAATGAAGAGAAAGAAAGAGAGTGAGAGAGTGAAGAACAAAGAGAAAGAGAGGGAGAGAGACAGAAGAATAGAAAGAGATAGATGGACAGAGAGTAGGGCATGGAGGAATACCATCCGGACGAATAAAAATCAACCGAAATGAAAAACCAACATCTGTAATAGTCATTAACACTAATCCATATTTTCCACACACACAAATAAAAGAGGACACAAATTTTCCGATTTGCTCAACCACCAAAAGGCCATATGATCCTCTCAAGCGGTCAATTTAAAAGGAGCATTCATATCTCGGTTTACCTCAGAGAGGTATGTAATGCCTGAATGCGGTAAAAACAGAAGCTACAGGAGTATGCACAAATTTGGGCCAAATCAGGCAAATATCGAGAAACTAACGGGAGATTGAAGGTCAGTAAGTGGCCTAATAGGGTGTTCAATAGACACCTTTGAGTGTTTCCTCCAAATTATGCCTTGGAGTCTTTGCAGGCTTTTTCTTCTTCTTCTTCTTTTCCTCTTCCTTCTTCTGCTCTTTTTTTGTGTGCAAGATTTCAATTTTTTATACTTTCAAAAAAAAAAAAGAAAAAAGAAATTCTGCATGACTCTGTAATCTGGAGATAATCATTCACACATTTTCTTGCACATCCTCCAATACAGAACACGGTTCAATTAAGAAAGCTCAAGATAAGTATTGTTCTCATCTCTTTCAGAACAATTTTTTTATATATACACAAATCTATAGCTATATCTATACATATATATCTATGTATATCTTATATATAAAAGGATTAAAAGTACTAATATACATAAATGTATACATACAAACACACATATATGTCACACAAATATATGTCTGCATGTACGCATGTATACATATAAGTTAAAGGTATTCAAGAAAAAAAAAAATGCACACGCGCACACAAAAAATATTCTTCCTAATGACATCTTACAAAGTAGGGATAGGTGTACTGCAGCTCTTATGAAAAAGACCGGAAACTCATTTTTTCCTTTCATTCTATCTTTTTTTCCTTTTTTTTTTTTTCTTTCTTCTGATAAACCTGTGGTTGTATAAATGAAACATGACAGGCTGGAGGAAAAGAAGACCATTTCTGTGCTAAACCTGCCAATTCCCGGTAAATCCTCACTGAAAAGCTTGCTGTATCGGATTTGCCTCCGGGCGATAAGAGTAAGGGGAGAGCGATAGGACACGCGCGCTACCGCGATACACAAAAGCTTGAGAATGAAAACTGGACATTCCACAATTTTTTTGCTGCTATGCTCGCTTAAAATTCTGGCGCTTCAAACTTCCACTGCAGTCCACATCTCTGCTCCCCCCCCCCCCCCCACCACCACTAACATCAATGTATAACACCCACACATGGACAGAAATAAGAATTGCATGAATGATACTCATGGCTTTTGTTTCCGAATCTACGTCACGTCTGGATTTAAACGAAACTCCAGGTGCGGAAGACTAGAAGCACACACAGTTGAGGGCGCCACTTGATGCAAGAGAACAAATCTCTTACCCATCTCACCCACTTTTCTTCTTGGGGTCGCTGTCTCTCGGCGAGTGATCCCAAGTGCGGCAAAGAAACAAAATCCAGCTAGTTGTTCCACGCACAACATCATGTACTTGTATCACTCCCTAAACGATACTCCTTCTCGACGGGCCACTAAAAAATGTTGTAACATTTCCATCCTACTGGTGGGAATTAATGACAGCAGAAACCACGTAAACATCTCCACTCCAGCAAGCTAATGACAAAAAAGCCTTAAAGTCATGAAATATCGAGTGACAATCTCAGAAGCTAATGACATGAACTACCTGACAGAACTGGCCACTAGTGTTTATCTTTGAATTTTTCTTATGCTATAAATAATCCTTGCTCTTCCACACCCCCCCCCCTTCATTCATACCAATTCTTTCCTGACAAGAGAGAAAACATGTAAAGAAAATGTTTGTAAAAAATTAAATCCTTTTCCTTTACACTTGACACTCTTGAGATTTCAAGCATCAAATGCATGAGGTGCACATATTTGCACAATTTGATCTTTTGATGTAAATATTTGCCAAATCTGCCTGAGAAACAGATGAATATCAATGCAAGCACCATCACAGGGGTTTTTTTTTGTGTGTATGGGTTTTTTTTTTTTTGTCATACAGTTTCAGCGGGGAACACACGAAGGGTATGAGAGAATTTCACAAATTCTACATATTTCTCAGGAATGGAAAGTCCAAGACAGGAGAGGAAATGAAACAAGATGGCACAGGAAAAATATACATAAGATATACATAATTTGTTGTCAACTGTTGGATATTTGGAGATTTAAAGAAAAAAAAAAGAATGTTAGATAAGGGTGAGAATGTCCAGAGGTTATGTAATCACTTGACACTATCCTGGAGCTTCAAGATATTGTGTAACATTTCCATGGCTCGATTTTAACAAATTGTAAACTCTGACCTTTGCTGCCTGAGTAGTGTTGATGATGTTCAAATGCATGAAAAACAACAAACAAACAAACAAACAAACAAACAAACAAATAAACACTCCAGCATACTGTAGTTTTAGAAATCATTACTGTCACAATCAAGAAGTTTTCAGGTGTAGTGCACCAGTCACTCATAGATTTCACTGTTTTGAAGTGTTTAATTTCTTTAACCTAATTCCCCTACTTTCAGCTTCATACAAACACATGATCAGAGAGTTTGAGAGAATGTAGGACAATGCATCTCATTATTTCAAACCAAAAACACGGTTAAAGAGTGCCTTTGGTGCACCTGAAATGAAAACATCACTGAAGAACGTGAGAATTTAAATCGTCATCATCATCGTCATTGTCATCAGATCAGCAGAAGAGTCCTAGCATGAAATTTCACAACACCCCCCCCCCAAAAAAAAAAAATCAAAAAAAAAAAAAATCAAATTTTTGTCCATGACATAATTTGACAAGAATGTTGAAAGCACTTTCACAAGATGCAATTATGTGTATGTGTGTGTGTGTGTGTATGTGATTTTTCGAGCCTCTAAGCCTTACGACTCTTCTGCTGTCCAGAAAATGAGATTTATTGACAGAAAAGCTTTCAAACTTAAAATTACATATATGTCTACTCTGCATGAAATGGCTGAGGAGAGTTTCATTTTTAAATGCGGGGGGGGGGGGGGGGGGGGAGGAGATGTAAGGAAAATGATAATGAAATTTATCTGTGGCAGCCAGACAGCAGAGAGTGGATTAACAGGCTGAACTAATTACATCTGGGCTGCGGTCAGAAAGGAATCGGCGGGCCTGGATACATGTATGAAGGTCGGACAAAATATGACGTGTTGATGTAAAGCCAGCTCTGATGACGATGTCGGATCCGTCCCCTTCTGCACAATTCTCATTTAATTCCAGTGCTTACAGCATGCCTTTGATACAATGCAGAGCTGACCCCCTTGACACACTGGTCTACTACCAAGGAAATATTGCTGGTTTCATCATGCATATGAATACATTTTTTGGGTATCAGAAAATTCTATGTTCGATATGGCATTGACTAAATATGACAACAGAGTCTACCAATTTTGGGAGTAAGAATAGTGCGGGATGTGTGTGAGTGGGCAGGGTCAGCAATTAGCACTTGATTCCCTGCCCTTCATCTTTGCTACCCCTCCCCCCCCCCCCACCAACCCTGTCATTTTCTGTCTTAAGATGCGACATGTAGTGACATTTGCATCCCCTATTTAAACCTCTTTTCATCCACGGCAGAAGGTTCTTGCTTCCTGCTCTTTTGTTTGGTAACCCATTACCCAAATCCGTATATATCTGCTTTCTGGAGTAGATATGGAGCAACTTTGGTTCACTTTAAAACATGGCCATTCATAGAGCTCTGCATACGACTAGTCTCGATAAATAGTAGCATTTATACATGAATATATGTATGAAATATGCATAAATATATATAAAAATAAATATTTTACTATGTATATCAAATGTACATACATATATCAATTTACAAGTGTGTGTGTGAGAGAGAGAAAAAAAAACCCACACAAAAGCGACACTTACGGAAATGATTCATTATTATGTTAGGATGTATGTGCTGCTTTTATTTTCAAAAATGATATAGCCTTTTAAGCACTGTGTCATCTGTATCAATGGCCTCCATTTTCATAAAGGTTAACATACAGGACTGTGAATTTTGCTATGTGATTACATTATTATATGAATGAAAATATTAATAAGCATTAAAACTAAAAATGTGTGTGTGTTGACAATATGGAATTAAATTTAGGGAATATAAAGACCGGAATATTACTGACTGTTGAGTTGCCCTTTTCATCACATATTCCCTGCAAAATCTATTCATTGGCAAATTCTATCTGTCGTGTCATAGCGGCATATTTCTTTGTGCGTGTGTTGTTGTTTTTTTTTCTAGGGAAATAATCACACCGCATCATTTGTATTCTTCCGAAGTTTGGCCTTTACTGGCTCCGATCCCGATTATCATCTTTTCTAATTAGCGCCATTCGGGTCAAATGCTATATCAAGTTTAATGATAATTTTTAAAAAAAGGTATTTCCCAGAAGAGCAGATGAGGTCATGAGAGACTGCTGAATTATTGACAGTGGACGGTGCTGTTCCAACATTTTGATTGTTTATTAAAAGACACAAAGATATTAATAATCTACTCTGGACAGAACAAAATAAATAAGACAAAGAAATGAATGCATGAATACCTATGCAGCCCTTTGATGTAAGCCACAGTTTCCTAGCAATGCTGCTAAATCAATTTCCAACTTATTACTCATCCAAGTGGATCTATGAGATGGTTCCTTTTAAAATATTCAAGCGCACAATGTTGAGTGTATTAATATTGTGCAGGTGATAATTGTTGAGTACCTCCCCAGCCATTTCATAATTAACTCATATGTATTGTGTTGTTGCTTTATGAATCTTTCACACACACACACACATGCACACAAAAATGTGCACTACTTATGGTTAAAATGGTCACATTTTTCACTGTGATGGAATCTCTTAAATAAAATTCCACTAAACTAACAATACCGAATGACCATTTGCTTGATATTTATTATGAATTTTCTGATTCTTTTATTCCTTTTCTCTCATCCACCTTACAATGAACCCCCGTCCTAATTGGAGTGGGGTTAATAGGATACAACACATGGTACATAAATGGTGATATCATAAAACTTCAGACAAAATGGATTTACAATACAACAGATTATCAATTATGAACCACTGCATAAATTTGAGGCCTATCCTCAAAGGGGCTACCCCTGTCTAAAAATTACTCCAAAAATATTATCAGTTAAGTGCACTTGTAAGCCGCTCAAAATCTATTATAATCTCTTTCTCTACATGGCATTTATCATGATAGAATATCTACGATAAGCTTGCGGAGGAGGGATGTGTCCCGCCTACGTGGCAACACGCAACGGCCACAATTACTCGGAAATACGTTAGTAGCTATTTGTGCTCAAAGATGCACAAATGGCAACTTTCTCATGCCTCATTGGTAGATCAATAACTTCTTAGGAAAGGTAATTTAGAAAAAAAAAATCCTGGTTTCATCTTGGAACAACATCATTTTCTGGATGACAAGGATTTTTTTTTTCTTCTGGTGACGATACAGAGTTTCCCCATTCTGAGTTAATTGACGACAGAAATATTTCACCCACTTCATCTCATCCCACTCATTTTTTCTTCTTCCTCCTCCTCCTCCACCTCTTCCTCCTCCTCCAAAGTCTGGCTAAATATGATCACCTCTGCTTCGATGATGATCCCCATCCCCCTCCACCATTCACCATGTTGCTGTGCCCACCACGCCCATTATTTATGGAAGCAAGCTGGAATAGTGATTTAAAAGATCTATGCCAAGGAGGGGAAGAGAGAGCAACATGTGTATGAAAAGGAGTACTTATTTTTGTCCATATGGGACTAAGGAAACCTTTGTGAGATTGGACATGGGATTACAAAACACATCAGAGCATGAAAACACAGTTACAGTTTGTTATTTCATGGGTTTGTTATTCCAAAGATTCATAAATCCCAAAATTGAATAAAAATTTGTCATAGTATGCACCTTCTTTTCATTTTGGGATTAACAAATCTTTGGAATGATGAATCTATTATTTCAACTGCAGATAAACAAGTTTCAGAAAAACAAACATCACCCAAAAACATGCTAGAGGACACATGACTAGTCATGTCTGAACTCATTGATGAGCAGACAACGTATTCAACGGATGCTCACAAAATGGTGCCAACAACATAACATTTTCAAGCAGCAAACATACAGCACCTTTAATGTGCTCCATCCACACTTTCCTACTTTCACAATTTATTACTTGACATTTATTGAGGGGGATCAATTAGTGGGGTATCATAAAACAATTCCCATATTACTATTTCCCTCCCTTCGGTTTTTTGTAAACAAGTTAGAGCCGTATGCTACAATGATCTAGAGATGGGTTAATGGTCAATAAACTACTTATTAAAACAAACAATATCATGTTGCCATAGTAACTGCAATCATTACAGCATTATGACATTTGCAAACCACTCTGTACAATGGTCCTGTAGTCCACGGTACACAGTCACATCTCCTTTATCGATAGTAGCATTATCACAACTAACCATTCCTTCTTGTAATACTGTAAAAGTGGATGTTTTCGCGCGACTAATTGTTCGTACGCCACCCGGTACGAAGAGTTTCGCATGTTTTTAATTCCACGGAATGAAGACAGGAAGTACTGGAACGTAAGGCATGCAAAAATATTCGCATACTTTTATTTTCGCGCTAGTTTCTGGTTGCACACAATGCGCGAAAATTTCAACACCGCAAATATTTCCACTTTTACAGTACATTGTACACTTTTGTTTTCTTTGAATCTGTATTGATAACAAACATGTCTCATTGGGAATGAAATTTCATTTGAACTGGAAATAGACTGCACAGACAGTGCAGAGAAGACTACCAATCCTAGGGGTGCCGGTCCCTGATGCATTTAGAACAGATGCAATCAAACATTAGTCATAAAATCAAACATAAGTCAGGTATCGGCCAATCAGAACAAAACATTCAGAGACCTATGTTTAATTTTCTGACTTAATTATAATTGATCTCAACTTTTATGCAACAGGGCCCAGCTAGTTTTATACTTAAGAAGCCTGGGAAATTTTCAGCCTCCGTTCATCTCCTTGGCAACCTACTTACACGACCTTTGTTTAGAAGCTGATTCTTTCTTTTAACACAATTTTTCTCTATTTTGTTCTCTTCCTTTCTCCATTTCACTCTGCCGACGTGACAATCCTGTTGTAAAGATGGATTGACAGAAAAGAAAATCAGTGACAGTAAAACAGAAGATGGAAGCAAAAACACACTCACGCACGATTAGCATGATGGGGGAAAAAATAGAGAAGGGAGAGAGAAAAAAAATGATAGAGAGAGAGGGGAAAGGGAGAATACAAGAGAGGAACAGACAGACGGCTTGGGATAGAGAAAATCTCGAGTATTGAAAGGATCGAGGGATTCGCGAGATAATTGGCTGCCAAAACAGACTGACAGACAGGGCTTATTGACGAAAATTATCCAAGCATAACAAATAATCGGCAACCCTTAAGGAACGACAATAAACAAATGCCCTTGGATCTGCCATCGCCATGGATACATCGCGAGGAAAGAAGGTTCGGGTTCCAGCGATGTGTTCCTTCGCTAACACATTCTGTCAAGGGTTGCATCATAAAAGACAAGTGTTTCTGAATCTCTGTCCCGATACTCTGTTTGACTTTGGGACTGCAATGTAAAAGTTCACTTCTGAATTACTCAAAATTCACACAAGAGTCATCTTTTGAAATAAAAATTAGACCACTTTGTCCACCTAAAGATTTATCATTTCCCCTTTCTGCCTTGAATCTGTTGGCTTGTCCCAATTTCTTTGCAAAACATATAAATTAAACAAATCTGCAAGAATCATAATAGCCACAAAATATTTCACTGTCCAACAGAATCATTCCCTGGGCTGTCTTTGGGATAAAAAACAAGATAAAAGAGGGTAACGGAATAACTAGGGGCTGGGGAATATATACATCCCCCAGCTCAACCTCTCCGAAAAAGTTCATTGACGCAGCGTGATCTTCGAGCAATAAGCTAGATCCCGGCGAACAAACAGCAAGAACAAACTACAGAGACAGACGGAAGAAGCTAGAGCTAGGAAAGAGTGAAAGCAAACCAGTGAAATTGACAAGAAATTGACGATAAACAGCGCATTAATGAACGAGGAGCAAATGCCACGGTGTCCGCGACAACTCTCGAGGACTTGCCCATGTTGTAACATCTTCGGCCGTCTCCTCAGCGAAAGGGGGGGAGCTAATAAAGGTAGCCGGCCTGGCACGGAATACTGCTCGGGGTTCATTAAGGAAGAAGGAGAAAGCTCCCTTTTGGGAAAAGCTGGGGTGTTTGCTATCGGAAGTAAAGGGTGGTGGGGGAGGAAGAGGTGGTGATGGGGGTGGGGGCACGGATTTCCGCGCCTGAGAAAGAGATGGCAGAGATCCCCAGTGGAGTTTACCATGGCAATGAGCGGTAAGATTTAGTCAGCAAATGTAAAGGGGATTTTATCCTCCCAGAGACAAAACAAGCTCACTCCGCGTCCCACGGGTGCATTTCCAAAGAATTCAGAACTGCACGGTTACGAGGAAATCATCTTGTTTTGGCATTTTATTATTCCTTTCCCATGGAAATCAAAAGCAATAAAAGAGCTTAATGCCGGCAGTCCCTGATTTGCTGCTGTGGCATTCTGGAAGCCTCGAGAAAGGGATGGTTGTGCGACTAAGATCATCAGTGCGTAGCTGTCATACTGTCCTTTATGCTCTTGACAAACTATCATATAAACCGCTGGAGATTACCAAAAGACTGCAACTGAGGCGGGGATGAGTTACTTTGGTTATCCCCATTCCTAGAATTCAGTCTTTGCTGATACAGAAACCTACTTCTTTGTACGCTCCGTGTTCTTTGCTTAGATTTCCTTTTGTTGTTGTTGTTATCAGCATCTGGGATGTTGTATACGATCTTTTTCCCAAAATCAATCAACTCTTCACACAATTGCCGCAGTAAACAGTGGGACTGGTGATTTAGGTTACCAAACACTGGAACCATATCAGTCTGGTTGAGTTACTAACGTCTCACAGGAACATACAACCTAGCTGTCATTCTATACGCACTATATCCATTCAGCATAAACTTGGCACTGACCTGCAACAACAGCATGCTAGCATTACACAAACACACACAAACAAACCTACAAATGATTTTGCATCTCCAATATTTGGAACGAATCCAAATATTTGCAACTAGTCCAGCTAATGAAATCAAGGCTTGGACTCGACTTTGGACAGCTTGACAGCTTTTGTCAACGATGTTACATTGCTGTGTCCACTGGAATCCCATGACCTGCATGGCTTAAACCTGCATATGACACTGTATTATGTCATTACCACAGGCAAATGAAAAACATGAATCCACTGGTTACAGCTACATCTACATTACAAAACCTTTTGACTGATTTTCAGCTGATATAATACCTGGGGACAACATAAATCTATATGCTGCCTAGAGCTGGCAATGCTTTGCAAAATGTATGCATTAATATTACAAATTTGTCCCATACTTGCAAAAGAAAAACCCTGAAGCAATTAATGTTTTATTGCTAAGTCTTTGGTGTATGTGTGATGTGGATGCAGTATAATGCATGCAGTAATATGTACACTGACCGACGAAACCTGGCAAAAAGCCCACGGCTCCTTCGGCAACATAGTCTATGTGTATTCATAAACCGCTGAACTTAAAAATGTGATGACGTTGGCATAAATATTTAACTTGCGCAGACCGCATGGCATGAATTATGCGTGATACTATGACTGCGAAAAGTTTCTACGAAACGTTCCCCCATTCTGATCTCAAAGCTGATATCAGCATTTCCATGGTTTGTTTGTTTGTTTGTTTGTTTTTTGCTATTGCTGTTCATGTGCTACTGCTTTCATGAATGTTACGCTGATGTCCTGGAGTTGTTCTGCTCAACAATTAGATGATGAAATGATCTTGGTAGCATGCCAGGAACATTAACGCTTCAACATACTATCAATCATACTTTGCAAATCCTCTCTTCCAAATTTCATCTCTTTTCAGCTGCTTTTTATTGAGGTAATTCTTTCTATATTTCATCTCCACCTGTCTTTTTCACTTCCAAGTGCCTTTTCATTCTTCCTATTTCATATCTGTAACAAATAAAGACAGAAAAAACTGACCAGAAAGAATATAAATTATTAGTGGACAAGTGAGCAAAGAAAATGGGATTCCATCGGGAGTCGAACCCGAGACCTCCGGATTGCTAGACAGGTGCTCTACCGACTGAGCTATAGAAAGCCCTAGTACAGTGTTTGTCCCAGAAACCCTTAATTCTCAATGCTCGGGTGGTCAGAAGCTATAGCAGTGTGTTTGTGTGTGACACACACGCACACACTTAAACCTGGCATAAACCCGAATAAATAATTTATTTCATATCTGATCTACTTCTTTTGCCATCTCTAAGAATACTGCTTTTTTCTTTCTACCTTCATCCTTGTCACTTCATATCTTTCTGTTTCTCTTTCTTTTATTTCCAACTTATATCTGTCTCTCTGCCTTCCTTTCTTCTTTTGCTTTTCTTCCTTCATCCATCTCTCTAACTTTCTAGTCATTCTCCTTCTTTTTTCCTCTTTCTGTATTTATTGAAACATATACACAATGTACGTAAACATGCCAAAGATGACAGTACAACATCTTTGTAATACTCTCTTACTCTGTAAATGATGAAATTTGTCAAATGCATCAAGAGTGGTTCATTTCTTTAAATACGAGGGTTCATGTCTGATTCAAATGATCATTCTTTCCTGTTTAATAGTCTTTTCTCTGTTAGTATCATTTATATACTAGAATCCTTCACACCATCAACAGCTTGCTTGGGGGAGACAGTGTGTCTGGACATTTTGTGTTTTCAAAAGCACTTTGTGGGTATAATGACTCACAAAGGTGAACAATGAAATAAAAAAAAAAGAACAACTTGCAAAAGATTCTTTGCAAGTAGTTTCAGTACTCAACACTGCTGAATACTGAGCTGTATTAAAGGAGTGTTGTCAACAACATTGCTATTTGTCTAATTCTTCTAATCTGTCTCTCTCTCCATACACTTATCTCTCTCTCTTTTTTTTTCCATCTCTCTCTTTCTTTGAATGGACTAATAGCTCCACAATCCCCTGTTACTCTGAATGCATCGTTTGCAGCTATTTTTCCAAAAACATGTTTACGATAGAAAAGCCTGTATCTTTGCAATATTCCTCTCACTATTAGATCTCCATACTCTATTATTTGCCTGCATGGATAGATGACTTTCAAGAATAACCATTGTCAAAAAAAAAAAAGTTTCTACTTTTATGCACAAACCCACCACCTGAACAATCAACACTGGTTTTTTTTTTTTTCTTCCAAAGTTTGTTCACATTTTCGTTATTTTTTCTGTCACCAAGTAACACCACAAAAGATTCATGAAAGCTTCACAATGGATACATGAACTTACATTTGTGTTCCGCAAACATTGCAACGAGCTGAAAATTACATGCATAATGTTCTCCGCAGGCAAAATGTTTAGAAATCTGATCGAACCTGAATGACTCACTGCATGAATATGAGGTGGAAATTAAAGGGGTTCAGATGACAGCTTTGCCTATTTGAGAATGATTACACTATTGTGTGCATATGACAAAGTTTGATTGCAAAATGGGCGAAGTGCCATTTTTAAACATTTCAAAGTAAGTTCATGATCGAATGGAGCAAAATAACAGCTTTTCAGTGATATCTCTCTTGTAACATAACAAGGAATATTCTTGAAGTTACAGTAGAAAATGTCCTGTATTTTCTTTGCTTTTAAGCAGCTTTAATCATGAATATTTCAATTCAACAAGAAAGCAGTTAATTCACTTTATGATCAAACTCCTCATATTTCATTCATATCTGTTTGAAGAGACACATACAAACATAATTTGAGCATGAAAAGTACATGCAATGCATTGCTTCTAGATCACTTCTTGTTTCATAGGATGTTGTTTGTAATCATACACTTACTGTATGATCACAAAACTGAGGCATTATTTCTGGCAAAACTGGTATATATGTTTCAGGGAGAAACATATATACTGGCAGCTTAAAAGCAACAACAACAACTAGGAAGGTATTTGCATTGTACATTGTGCAAAGACTTCTAGTCATCTGTGTTAATGCAAACAAGATATACACCAAAAATACTTAGACTCCCCAATGTGAAGTGTTTACAAGTGTAAAAGGTCGACCTCTGACCTTCTTTCTTTCCATCGACTTGCCTCTTCTTATTGATTATCTCTTGACAATTGAATCGGTGTTTAATAGAAACCAGAAGTGATAACGAAAATACCACGGAGAGGAAGAAGCAACTAATATGATCAAAAGCATTGAAAGAGAGATGAAAATCTTGACCAGTACCAGCAAAAATGATAAACTGTTAACAAACTCGAGATGTTTAAGAGGGCAATACCAATGAACTGAAAAAGACAAGGATTTAAGGGTTCCACATCCAAAGAAGATGACAGAGATGGTGGAGGGAAAAAAAGGGGGGAAAAAAGAGAGGAAGGATGATGAGGCGAGAGGATGGGGGAGGTGCTCCTCCTTAGCCTGACTGACCCGGGGCAAGTCACCGGAGGAGCCATCCAGAGGACATGGTAATTGATCGTTCCCCGAGGACACTCCCTTCCAAAGCTGCCAATTACGATTAGGGCTTCCGATTCTGGCGAGATCATTACGCGACTTAATGCTTAACCGCCACATCCACCGCTTTTCTTCGTTCCCCTACCCCCTCCCCCTCCCATCCCTCCGACCGCATTTTATGCAATCAGATGTGGAGGCTTTGTCTTGTGTATAATTTGAAAATGATACCGTTCTGACTTATAGGTACTGCTAGGCCCTCCCCCGCAAGTGCTCCCAATTTCAGACACTGACATTCCATTTCCTGCTAGGATGGCAAGATTTAAATTCTATCTCAAACTATCACAGATTTTTTTTTTCTGTGAAAAACCAAAGTCCTGAGTGTATTCACAAGAGACTCGAGAGTGAATTAAAGTCCTCTCCAAAAACAAAGAGTCCAATAACACAATGAAAATTACAATTCCCAAACATTTTTGCCACGGCAAAGGTACAAGGATTAGACATCACCCTCCTGTCTAATTTGAATATGTGGCTAATACTGCCACCTATGTTTCAGGAAAAACATGTTGCACTTCAAAGTTCCATAACTTTCTCATTTTTGGTCCAAGTTAGATGAAAAATCTTGTCACTAAAATCTACAGCACAAAAAAAAAAACCCTTCTGTAAAGGTTGCTAGATTTAAGGTCAACATCTCACACTATCCCAAATTTTCTCCTCACTTTTACTATCTATCTAGAGTCCTTTTTCACCCTTTTCATTCTCTGCGTCATCAGATTTGTCTCCCGAAAGTCACCCTGCGATGATGTCGCCCTCATCACCGAGCAACCCATCAAGACTGCCATCTCGCGATCCATCATCCGTACCCTCATGTGCGCCGGCACCGATTTTCCGGAGCCTTCTCAACAGTCATTTTCTCCACCATCATCGTGAGAGTCGAGTGCGCAGTGTTTGCAAACAAAGTTTAGACCTCAACTACATTCACAGAATTCAAAGGGCTCTGTTTTTAAGACATGTATTGTTTCCTAGAATTTGAGAATATGAGGATGGTGTTGCAAGAAGCCCAGACACATAGAGAAGAAATAGGTTGAGCAAAACTTGAGCATGTTTTTTTCTCTACCCTCCTCCACTTTAAAGAAACAAAAACGAAACAAAACATGCTCGTGGATGTCACAGGTTACAATACAATGCCACCTAATGTTGCAGTCATCTTGAAGAGTAAAGTAAAATCAAATGAAAGTATAATGCTACATGAATGCACAAATGGCATAAAATCACCAGCTAACACTTCTCCTTTATTGCAAGTTTTTGCAATTAGACACCGTTCTAGTTTTTCTTCAAACTGTATTCGTCTTCTACCTGAGTTTCTAACTTTTCTGTTTCTTGTTTACACTGGTCTTTGGAAATAAAGTGGGAGTTTTATATATTGGTAAATATGAAAAACTCATATACAAAGGATAAGGTGAAATGAAATAGGAAAAGAAATTCACATAATCATATACTTTTGTAACATAGCATTAATCAAAACAAATCAAACAAAATCACACAAAAATAGTTGCACAACAATCTGAAAGAAAAAAGACAAATGAAGCTGAACAGTTACACGATATCCAGCATGATCTCTGCCAATATATAGGATTTCAGATTGAAAATGCACGGGACTGACTACATTTCATGATCTTTTCATCTGGAATAAGGAGTTACACAACAACACACTATTTACTAATCATCCGGGATCCAAAAGCGGCAACTGATCTGAAGATGGTTACATAATCCTGCTCTCTCAATCTGTCTTAAAATAAGTCTTTAATTAAAGATTTCATAATGTAGGCCACAAGGGAGGGTGCCGCCATCTCCCCTTACACCTCCCACGGGGAGACAATCGGATCCTTGGTGCACATGATCGCATCAAATCCTTTGTGATGAACAAATAGTTTGTTACATATGCTGGACTCAAAATAAAACAAGATTCGATGAAAAATGAAGAAATATAGCTGACTAATCTAATATCATGTTCTACAGCAACATTCTTCTTTTTCCTTCTCTTCTCTCTCCCTCTCTTTCTCTTTTTCTCTAATTATATAATCTACATAGCTTTAATCAAGCTCACACTTTTAATCCCCTCCTGGGTATTAATATATCAAATTTTGCTCTTCTATTTCATTTTATCTCTCTTTTATGATTTTATTTATGTGTGCCATTTCATTTGCGTTCTATTACTAGTTATGATACGCTCAGTTTCTTCATGAAAACATGTTTCCAGATTTTCATTCTGAATAATTGTAAATGTATATAAATGTAAATACATATTCAGCATGTGAGGTGGGAGGGGGTAGGGTTGGCAGACCATCTACAACTGTATGAGGAGATCTGTCACTAATGTATAAATATGCTAAACAGAGCAATGTTTGAAAGAGCACAGAGCACAAATACTGTTGTTGGGAAGATTTTGTTTATTCATGAGAAATATTGTTTTTATCATTCTAAATATGGGCTTTCTACCGACTGTAGTTATCTCACAAACATGTGAGTGTGTGTGTGTGTGGGGGGGGTGGGCTAATATGTTTTTAGGTGTTTATCCAATATCATACTTCTAGCACTGACACTTCGTTTAATCACTGGGATAGTTTAATTCTTAGTCCCATGGGTCACTAAACTCCAATAAGCTGATAATAGTATGATATGTCAGCACTGCACAGTTTCTTTGTGTGCTGACCGGTCGCCTTTGTCAGGGAGATCTGGGACGTCCCTCTGTCCGTCCGTGCATCTGTTGTGGTGGCGCATTCGCTGCATCAAAGTTTTATTGTGCTCCGCAACCCTCCATGTAATTTCAAAACCATCTGACATATTTTTCTGTCTCTCTGTCTCTCTCTCTCTCTCTCCCTCTCTCTCTTCCTACTTCTCCCTCTCCTGCTCTTTCTCTGTATCTCTTTCTCTCTCCCTCTATCACTATATGACTCTACGTCCTCTCCCAGAGGTAGTCTTGGTTCAATTTCCACCTCTGACCCCCCAGCCCAGCGGGTGCCGCTCTATTTAACAGGGCAAATTAAAAGGGATTTCTGTGGGCATCGATGGTAGCCATTATATTGGTTTATATCAATGGGTTTTAATCACAGCAGCAAATTATGTTGGAATTAGATACCAGGCACATGAAATATTTGGACAATAGATAGACTGTTATAGCTTCCCAGTAATTGGAATAAAAGTCTATGCTTTTTCTTAATGTACAGAAATACCCCTATCTCCTTGGCAATAAATGCATGTAATATTAAGCAATGAGAAGTAAACATCAAAATTGCCAGAGTGCTTAGTTTTTCTGATATCATATTTGATATTAAAAAAATGACACATTCAAGAATTTTTTTTTGTTAGTCTTCACTGGGACAGGATAAAGCCTATAGGTCATTGTCCTCTTGCATTGCAGTTTCAAACTCTTTGGTATTATCATGACTCTATTCAAGTCTGCCATTACCACTGGAAACTGTACTACACAATATGTCAATAACATTTTAAAGAAAAGAAAGAAAATATACAGGAAATTCAACAAAAATTCACTTTTCTAGCATTATGAAAGAGCACTTGACTAACCGCTTTCAGAAAGCAGGGGGAATAATTGCCACCCTTCACATATGTCAGTATCAAGTTGATGGAATTTGTAATTTTCATGAAAAATGAGTTTTTGTGGAATTTTCTTTATATTTTCTTTATATTGTTGTCCACTCACACGTCATAACCTCTAGTAGTCTCCTCATCCAGCGGTTCCAACACCAAAACTTTAAAAATTCGTAACTTTTGCATCGATTGTCCGATTTTCTTCAAACTTTCACTGATGTGTTCTACTGATGTTGCTGCTTTCACTCAATTCACATTGCTCTTTGGGTTTGCGTTCCCTTTAAGCTTTGGTGTAACAGGGTTAAGAAGATTCAACATCTGTCTCTTCACAAACATATCCTCCATACTCTGTGTCCTTCTACGTTATCCCCACTACCACCACCAACATCACCACCACCACCACTACCAGCACCATCACCACTACCATCACCACCACCATCAACGCCATCAATATCACCACCATCATCACCAGCACTACCACCAACACCACCATCACCATCACCATCACCACCACCACTACCACCACCATCACTGCCAGCACTATCACCACTACCATCACCATCATCATCAAAGCCATCACCATCATCAACCACCACCACCACCATCACCACCACCACCACCATCACCATATCAACCATCACCACCATCACCATCAAGACCAGCTACTACCACCACCACCTGTCCCCAAGCCTATGGATCTGTCATCACCCCTCATCGGCAATCCCAACAGCCTAACAGAGCCTAACAGACCTTATCACCATCATCAATTCATCATCATCATCGTCATGGTTACCGGCCGTGGACCGCAAACGAACCCTTCCCCAATATGTCACCATATTTCTCTCCAGTCCCCTCTACCAGTGTGTCCATGAGAGATACATTGCAAATGGTATTTTGATGGCAAAACAGGGTATCCTCTTCCAGTCCTGATGAACACACAAAAGAAATTCTTCAAAATGCGTACGTACGCTTTTGCATCTTCCTCCCCCCCCCCAAAAAAAAAAGTCATCCACCTGTTAAATACAAAACCATTTCCTAAACAGATGGGAGGAGCCACAGTCCTCCAGGCAGTCCAAGGGGACTGAAATACACCCCAAGCCTTCTTCACGCTTCACTTGACACTTGAAACCCTCTGCCTCCACCCCTTGGTCTACCGTTGCAACATATTTCTCTAGCACACTCACAAAATAAGAATTGCTCCAAGAGCACATGCAAAAAAAAAAATAGCCATTACTTGATATTAAAGGCATTATTTACTATTTGCACATGAAACAAAAACCCTGCTTTAGTGCTTCAAAATAGTTCTAAAATTTGAGTTAGGATAGAAATAGCAAAAGTAAAAACGTTAATCAGTATAAGCAATGTTAAGTATTAATATACAAAATGTGAACAATAGTCAATTGTCTCCAGAATAAACTGTCTACAGTTAGGTTTAGTGAGAAAAATAGTGGTATCTCATTATATTTAGACTTTATTGCAAAATTTTTATAAAATGATACAACTGACCGAGACATATGCATCAAATGTGATTACTCGAACATTTTCTTTAAATCACTGCTCCCAATGGTAAACATTGCCTTTAAAGCTAGGGAGGAATAAAAAAAAAGTTCTTGCAATTTACTTTGTGTCACAATGGGCAGATCTGTACAAAATGTCAGCCACATTTAGCATCATGTCTAACAAAAAAAAAAAAGGAAAAATCTCCCTTCTATTTAAAGATAGTGCCAGTGCCATCACAGATGAAATTCATGTACGTTACACGACCACTACAGAAATACAGAGGTAGGGCAAAAAAAAAGAAAGAAAAAGTTTTGATCTACCTCTTAATAAAAAAATGTGGCTTCAATGCACTGAGCCATGCATGTGCTGTTCAATTGCCATGAAACACTTTCCCTATTCGGATTTTCCTAAATCTCGTTTGTCAATCAGGCGCCATTTTTAGACATTTCAGCCCGAGTTTGACCCGCAGTCGCCCCCCGGGCACGCTCCCGTCTGTGTTATTCTAGCGATTCACGGCGAGGGGGTAGAGGCAGAGAGTAAACTAGTGAATATCTCATTAACACAACATGCTTTCTTTTTCCCCTCTTTTAGGAAGGGAGGGGGATGAAGGGGTAAGAAGAAAACACCATTTATATGACAGGTAAGGCCGTAACGGAGGGTAGGAGGTTGAAAAAAAAAGAGAAAGTGAGGGAATGGAAAGTAAGTTACAATAGTCTGCATTCCAAGTATGTCACATGAGAAAGAACGTATACACAACTGCTGTCTTCACTGTACTGGATCGCGGCACCATTCCATACGGCTCTCCACAACTCTTGCAAAGTTTGAATAACTGCAGTTTTCTGTAGCAGCAGCCATGCAGCAACCAATCACATGTGAGTGTATGTGTCATTACCATGGTAACTGCTGATCATTAATCAATATTCAATCATTGCAAACCCCTTTATGAAATGGGAATCCAGGTTGGGATAAACAGGACATGTGTTATTCTCTGAAACACTAACACCATATTTTGATGGCCTGTTCTGTCCATTTCACACTTGTGAGGTAAACTTAAACAACATTTTCAATGGACATTAGAGAGTTATTAAAAGGGAATATACACAGATATATACATTTATTAATCTATTGATACATATACATATGTAAATTGCATGGATAAAAACTCTTGGCATCTAGCATGAGAAAGAAGAGAGAGGGAGAGAGAGAGAGAGAAATAGACAGAGAGAAATATATTAGACACAAATATTAACAAGGAGACTGAAAAACAGGAAGAGGGGGGGGGGGGGGAAAGAGAAAGAGATAAAAAGAGAGAAATATATTAGATATGAACATAAACTGTATAACAGAAAACCAGGAAGAGAGAAAGAGATTATAGAGACAATTACTGAGGATTAGCTTGACTGGAATAGAATAAACAAGATAATGGAAATATTCTCTATTCAAAAGGTTGCAGACTGATAATGCACTTAAATTTTTGCATGACGTAAAAGTCTCGCCTCCGGAGAGCTGTATTCGCTCTGCGTCAACATGTTCACTGACTCGAATAGAACAAACACGCCATATTTAATGTGCAACCCCCCAAAACACAATAATAATGGCAACCGATGTTTCTGTCCTGAACTTTTTGTTCAAACAATGCACCCTCCATGTAACCTTGATCTTCTTTTTCTGTAACTGCCCATTATGTAGGCCACACCTTCTTTTGCGATTTGAGGTCTGTGACAACATGTTTATCATCACTACCAAACTGCACAAAAATGATGCAGCACGGGCTAGCAAAAACTCTTGTTGCAGTTTTAAAAAAACCTGACTTCAACTGTTTATGTGACATTGTTCCTCTTTTCAGACACAAACATCACCTACAAAACCCTCTAACTCTGCATGCTAAACAGCTAGTGAGGGGAAAAAGGAGGGAAAGAAAAGAGAGAAAAAAAAAGAAGTAAAAAAATCAATTTGTCCTTTCGTGCAGGCCCCGGCGAGTGATGTCCATCTTAATTCGCAGGTACACAGAACGAGCCGATGATTCTCCAAAGTCAAACAGACAGGAGCCGTGACGGATACATCCCCGCACTCTCATCTTTAACTTTTCACTTTCTCCCTTCCTCCGCCTCATCTCCACGGCTCTCACCCGGAGCACTCCTGTGGGAGGGGGGTAAAGAGATGGAGAGGGGGGTAGAGGGGGCAAGCGGTGGTGGCACCGACGGCAGCGGCGTCTGGTGACTGATGATTTGTGTTTGCGCAACGAGTTTGAGTGTCCTACATCGGCGAGAGCGCCAGTGTTTCTATCTCGGAGAGGGCTAGTCTGTGCGCATCAGACTCAAAACATCACTCCGTCTTTTCTGCAAAGCTCATGTCTAATGTGTTTTAAAAGGCACAGACAAACAATGACTGACCATCACTTTCTTCTCGTTTTTGGTAAACTGTGAGGTTCGAGTTTTAGAGATGAAGCAAAGACAAGTGGTCTACAAACCTCTCCGGGCTGGCAGAAAGTAAGCGAGGAAAGTTGAGATCACAGAAGGATTGACTTTGAGAATTTCATTGAAAAGTGGTGGTGGTGCTGGCGGTTTTGGTGGTGGTAACACACATACAGGGATCATAAATGAAATCAGAGGATGGTAAAGACAAAAGTAGTGAAACTGATGATAACCTTGATAACTGGTGGTGATGAAGATTAAAGATGAAGATGATCACAGCTGAGACAATAACAAAGATGATGAGTTGATGATGATGATGATGTTGATGTTGATGATGTTGTCAATGATGATGATGTTGATGTTGATGATGTTGTCAATGATGATAAGGATGATGTTGATGCTGCTGATGATGCTGATGATGCTGATGATGGTGATGATATTGATGATGTTGATGATGAGGATGATGTTGATGCTGATGATGATGCTGCTGATGATGATGATGATGTTGATGATGATGCTATGGATGATGATGATGATGATGATGATGATGATGATGATGATGATGATGATGATGCTTTCCACATTACAGCTTACACATGAGGATGGCAAACCATGAATCACACTGAGAACACAACCGCACCGTGACTCTCTAAGTGACATATGCATCAACATCTATAAAATAAAGGAGAGGGCCTACTCCAGTCTTCTGTACTAAAGTTTTTATTTCTCTTCAGAAATCACCCTCAATGCCACAGCAAGAATCTCTTAGAGAAAGACAGAGATACAGATCAAAGAAAAAGAAGAATAACAATGAGATAAAAAGAGAAACATGGACAGATTCTGAAGGAAGGACTACTGGAGGAAAATGGGGCAAAAGTCAGTAACAGCAACAACAAAAAAAATCTACGCAGTGACGGAGAGAGAAATGTCTACAATGGCAAATCAGTAGATTTCCTGGCTGCCCTGGATCTTTCCGACTAGTAGACTTGTCATCGGGAGGTGAAGGCTCATCCTTGCAAATTAGCAAACCCATCTCCTGGATCTGGCCCTTGATCCGACGACTAAAACACAAGAGTTGACACATCTTTCTCGGTGTGTGTGTGTGGCAGGCTACCAAAAGGAGGGCGAGGAGAGAACGAAATACCTACGAATTCGGGCCTCGAGCGATGCAAGCAGAAAAAAAAAGAAACATTTCTTTGAAAGACACTCAGCCACTAGGAGCTAATTCTGTTTTCGTTCATTCTTTGTATGAAATAATCAAGATTATGTTTCCACCACAATTTCAATCTGTTTCGATTTGAACAGCCTCTAAAGTTACCTCCATTCGCACCATAAATCATTGAATTTTAACCATGTCTCCACTTTTCAATAAACTGTCTGCTCCACCATCATGGGCGAAAGTGAATTTGCTCCACTGAGACGAAGGGATCTGAAAACTTGCAGTGACACAACAACTTCCAAATTTGCTGATATGTCTGATTAGACTATCAGGGTGTGTACTTGATGTGCGGTTCTGACAAATGACGGACATACACAGTCTCTATTCACTGAAATTCAAGCACAAGACATTTATAACTTATTTGTGAAAATCCATCATCACACAAAAAAATTCCTCATTTTCTGTTCGTTTGTTTGTTGCTCAGTGCTTGGTGTCCTTGTCAATCTGGTAGATTCTGTCATTCACATCCTACTAATTATTATGCTTTGGGTTAATATGGTACATGAAAAATGAGGGTAATTGAAAATTAATGCAGGCATTAGGCAAATCCCCCCCCCCCCCCTTCTATCTTCAAAGTCCACTAAATTTAAATTCCTGGCTCGAAATTTCTTTCGAAAAACTTGCCGGTCGCCATGGCAGTCACACTGTGGCGCACTGATTAATTTGAAGGCGACGATTATTTGTCTCAGCAGCAACATCGCTTGTTCACAAACTGCCCGCACTCAAGTGGAGGCGGCCCACATCTCAATATTCCGAAGCGGGGGGAAAACTCGCCAACTCGATTATTGCCAGAGAAGGCACAATGTGCCGAGACGTGTTGAGTGCCGGTGTCATTTTAAGAGCTCATCACTTTGGATTGGAGACCTCGTCTTCAACCGACAAGTGTGAATGTTTCTATACACAGTCTTAAAGAACGAATCACCTTTATAAGCAACATCTCATTCTCGACCAAAGCCATGATGAAGATTTCCTAATCCGCAAATAAATCGGCAAATCAATTGGAGCGAAGTCTACTAAAGAGAATACCTCCACCAGTATTGCTTATGTAAGACCCAAAATTATGTCCTTCTTCCCCACTCCTCACTTCCCACTGTAGATGTCCTTGCAGTGCATTATGACGCAGGACGCACTGGTTTATTTGGAAAGTGGTCAGTCCCCACTGACCCATGCCACCCACCGATTATGAGCCCCTTTGTTTAGACTTCTTCCTAAAACACTTGACCAGCACATTCCTTTGTGCTGACGACCACTACTAAGGGCTTTTTACACTTGTGTTTCTTAACCCCGGACTTTCTCTGACCCAGGACTATCGTTAGTCCCGTACCAATTTTTTCAGCTTTTTACACTCGCCAATTAGTCCCGTACTATCTCTTGTCCGGGGCTAAGGAGAAAACTGACCTTTTTACACTCGTCTTTCTTAGCCCCGGACTTTCCAAACCACATGAATATTCATAATTACGCTGTGTACTGTACACGTACACGCACGCACCGGCAGCACTTGATTACCTCGTTTCTGATTGGTCAGTGAGGGTCGCACTTCGTCTCCGTCGCTTAGCCCAGGATTATTTTTTCGTTCTGTTTACACTCACTTGCTTGGCACCGCAATTGCGGTGCTAGCACCGCAATTGCGGTGCTAACCCCTGCTATTTTGCAGGGCCAGATAGTACCGTACTATCGGTGGGGCTAGCCCACTTTGGCAAAAACGAGTGTAAACAGAAAGTGGGCTAAGGATAGTCCCGTACTATCGGTGGGGCTAAGGCCCCCCCTTAGCCCCACCGATAGTCCGGGGCTAAGCAAAAATTTACAAGTGTAAAAAGCCCTCTACAGTTCATTCATAAACTCTCATGACCAAATATGGTATATGAACTTTCCCCTTCCCAAATTTGGATTGCCTTCTAAGAGATATCCTGCATATGTATTAGTTAACAATAATCTCCCCTTTTATTTTATGCAAAGTGTCAATAATAATGTATTCACAAGTTTTAGTATAAATGCCCCTGTAAATCCATACTCTTAGTTCTTGTTCAGCCAAACTTACACTGGTTCGGCCAGGCCTCTAGCCACCCGGCAGAGGGATATCAGCGATACACTCCAGCCCCGATTGGGAGCATAGCAGGGAGTGCCAAGTGTTCATACATTGAGATTGTACTTTCACCAAGTTCCTGTATTACTACCAATAAAGTATACATTCTGGCTGAACTGTACTTTCCTTCGCGTCTCTTCGTCATCATTATCATTGTGTCATCCAGCTGAGACTGTCATCGCACATTCTACTGAACTGTTATACGTTTCTAGTAACACTCAGTTATACAAGTGCTACGAGTGGTGACTTTGCATTATTATCACCGTCGTGATCCTGATACTTATACTCCAGTGACACTCGCCTATAAGTCCACGCTTACCACAATCAATCCAAAAACACAAGAGTGTTACAGTGGTGGCAGCGGTGTAAAGCGGAGCCATCTACCCGCTCGACGTTACTCTTGGTGGCAGCAGCAAAACGGTGACCTGCAACCCGTTGGCGTGATTGACTACTCGTCGTGCTGCTGTTCATCCGGATGTCAACTTATATGAGCCTGGTACATGTGTATGTTTCCTGCATATCGTACAATTGTACGATAATTTTTTTGGACGCTCTGCTGCTGTTGACTAACTCAAGTTAGTCAGTGTTCCCGTCTACTCTGTCTGTGTTTCCTGTTCAACTCCCCCCGGTCATCTCTTCTCATCGACTTTCTGGGATCCTGTTCATCTTCTTCCTGTCTACCTTCGGCT
This sequence comes from Diadema setosum, assembly GCF_964275005.1. Classification (NCBI taxonomy): domain Eukaryota; kingdom Metazoa; phylum Echinodermata; class Echinoidea; order Diadematoida; family Diadematidae; genus Diadema; species Diadema setosum. The sequence goes on from NC_092706.1 coordinate 11,285,206, forward strand.
TCTACCTGACGATCTTCTGTACCTGACGATCTTCTGTCGACCCATCATCTTCCCTCTACTGTGGTCATCCTCCTCATCCTGTCTCTGGACTTGTGCTACCTGAAGCTGCGCCTGCAAGGAAGCTGCCTTCGTGGGCTTCTCAACACAGCCTTCCCGGCAAACTTCGCCTGTTCATCTGTCACTTCTCTTGTTAAGTCTACTTTCGAACTTTATTTTCCCTCTTTCTATATTATTTCTATTGTATGAATTATATTGCATTTTTTTTTGTGTATAGGACCTCATGTTCTATTTTAAGTTTTTATGTTAGCTGTCATTATCACTGCATTCCATGATTTCTACATATATAGATATAGGTATTGTGATAGCTTATAGTAGTATATCATATAGTTTGTTTTCTTTGCTTTACACTATACTACCCCTCCCTTTGTAGCTATTGTTTTTTATTGTGTGCTGTCGGCTGACGCTTTACCAAGCGAATTACATTTTATCTTATAGCTCATACTTTTCACTGCGTAGTAGTGCCCCTCATTTCCCTTCAGTGTCCTGTTTCATTCTCTCAGTCTTATATCTCATGGCGCTTCTTTCCTCTTTGCTATTTCCCCCCCCCCCCTCATTGTGAATACTGTAAACATTTGGTTATATTGATTTTGTACATTGATATTCCTTCTATTCCCCATACTTTTTCCAACACAATGTATTCTTCCCAGGATCATATTTACTCTCAAGATCGCAGTTTTCGACCCCATTCACCCTCTTATCATTCTTATCGCTCCCGCTATCACTCCCGTTCTCCCTCCCCGGAGCACCATTCATCCTATTCCCATTCTCATTCACACTATCGTCCTCGTTCTCCTTCTCCTGGCTATAGTTTTTCCCATTCCCCACATCATCGCTATGTTCACTCGCGCTCTCCTTCCCTGATCGTTACTTTAACTACTATAACCGCTCCAGAAAGCTTTCTTCTCCACCCCCGCCTCCTTCTCCTGGTGGTCATTACAAAGGTGGTCATGACGATTTACCTGTATCTTCATCTTTCCCTTCAACAATAGACAGAGGTCATAATCCATCCCCTCCCTCATCTCTATCACCAGCAGTACCGATTAAAGTAGCTTCACTTCCGTCATCGACACCAGCATGTGCCGATTCATCGTCAATTTCATCTCCTCCCTCCCCTCCCGCTCCTCCTACTGATGTTGCCTCCTTTTTTAGTGCTCTGTTAGAACATGGTGTACGCCTTCATCAGGCTCAGCACCAGAATCCAATCATCCGGCAGGTCACTGCCTGGATCCGTTCTGGATATGTACCCCCAAAATCGGCCATCCCTCATTACGAGGAATGCTTGTTCAAGTTTCGGCATCAGTTTGAGCGTTTCGTAATTCGTGATGGATTGTTGTGTCGGCGAAAGAGACATCCCTCTGGGATAATGATAGAACAGGTTGTCATTCCCTATTCTGTGATCCCTACTGTCCTGTCTGTCATGCATACTTCCATGTCAGCTCTTCACTTCGGTACAGCCATGACAATTGAGCTTATCGAAGGGTTCTGCTACTGGCATGGGATGCGCAAAGACATTGCAGACCTCTGCTCTCACTGTGAGGCCTGTAATTCATATCGCACCTCTATTTTTCCGCCTCCCTCACTACCACAAACATGTGCAGTGATTTCCCATCCCTCATCCCCACCTCCCCCAACTCCAACCCAATCACTGAAGGACACTCTTCCCATCTCTAGCCCACTTTCCCCTCTTTCTATTGACTGCGACATTCTTCCCCTTGACTTTGACTCCGACGCCCTTACATCATCTTCCACTGGGACTGATTCGGACAGTTCCGCCCCTCTATCAGTCTTGACCTCATCTGACCCCGTTGCAACATCACACACACCAGATGATTACGCAACAACCCTCCTCCACCGTTTGCACTCAGCATTTGAGCATGCCGACGCAAAGACCGAACGGGCGCGACACTCACAAAAAGCGCATTATGACAGAACCACACGTTTCATCCCATACGAAGTAGGAGACAAAGTGCTTGTAACTGTCCCAACTCGTGACAAGCTCTCTGCGAAATGGAAAGGCCCCTATCGCATAATGCGGAAAGATAACAATGGCATTCTATACCACTTATCAGATTTGTCTAATCCCAGCTCTCCCCCTAAAGTTCTCCATTACAACCGCCTCAAACCCTATCTTGAACCCACATCACAACCCGCGCCCCCTTTCACTCCCAACCCGCCCTCTCCACCTACATCCGAGGAACAAGTTGTTTTTCACATACCTGTGTTTCCATTTCCTACCTACTCGTCTTCTCAACCAACTGCTGAAGCTCCATCTCCTCCTCCTCCATCTCCTCCTCCTCCTCCTCCTCTCCCACCTTCCCATGATGCCCATGCCCGAAACCATGACCCTCACACCCACACTCGTAGTGGTAGGTTAATTAAGAGACCTGATTTTTATGGTGTTCCCCTTTACTAAGACAATCACACTTTGATGATGACTGTACAACGGTACTACAATAATAATGATGTAATTCTAATGCTGATGCCTAGTTATACGATATGTTTATCTTCATAGAAATTGATTTTGCCTATATGGTATGTCTCTTGATGCCTGCTGACTTTATGTGATGGTTAATCTTGTTTTAACTAGCATTTCCTGATTAGGTGAAAGCTGAATCCACCGATTTCAAAGTTTTCATACAACAGGTTAAGTCCTTATTGTATGTTCATAATGTTACATAGCCGACAGTTGGTACAATAACTTTACGTGTACTTGAATTACATTGATATTTTATGTTTGTTTTGTGTTTTTATGCCATTTTGTTTGCTGTAATCAGTTGATTACATTACCATGTTTGTATTTTATCATGTTTCATATGTTTAATTATGTTTCCAGTATCAGTCCGTCATTCATTTTAATCAACACTTTCACTCAGTTTGCCAATTTTTATTATTTTTGTTAAGTTAATCGCATCTATGTGTGTTCGAGTATACGCTTTTGAGATTACAATTTGTACATTCCCTTGCAATATTTAAGACTAATGTTTGTTTAAATTTCTTATATGAAACGAGGACGTTTCTTTTTGAAATGCCGGACGAATGTAAGACCCAAAATTATGTCCTTCTTCCCCACTCCTCACTTCCCACTGTAGATGTCCTTGCAGTGCATTAAGACGCAGGACGCACTGGTTTATTTGGAAAGTGGTCAGTCCCCACTGACCCATGCCACCCACCGATTATGAGCCCCTTTGTTTAGACTTCTTCCTAAAACACTTGACCAGCACATTCCTTTGTGCTGACGACCACTACTACAGTTCATTCATAAACTCTCATGACCAAATATGGTATATGAACTTTCCCCTTCCCAAATTTGGATTGCCTTCTAAGAGATATCCTGCATATGTATTAGTTAACAATAATCTCCCCTTTTATTTTATGCAAAGTGTCAATAATAATGTATTCACAAGTTTTAGTATAAATGCCCCTGTAAATCCATACTCTTAGTTCTTGTTCAGCCAAACTTACACTGGTTCGGCCAGGCCTCTAGCCACCCGGCAGAGGGATATCAGCGATACACTCCAGCCCCGATTGGGAGCATAGCAGGGAGTGCCAAGTGTTCATACATTGAGATTGTACTTTCACCAAGTTCCTGTATTACTACCAATAAAGTATACATTCTGGCTGAACTGTACTTTCCTTCGCGTCTCTTCGTCATCATTATCATTGTGTCATCCAGCTGAGACTGTCATCGCACATTCTACTGAACTGTTATACGTTTCTAGTAACACTCAGTTATACAAGTGCTACGAGTGGTGACTTTGCATTATTATCACCGTCATGATCCTGATACTTATACTCCAGTGACACTCGCCTATAAGTCCACGCTTACCACAATCAATCCAAAAACATTAGAGTGTTACACTTAAATGCATACTCTACAAACAAGCTTACTTACATTTGCTGGAGGAAATGTACTTCTTCGGAGCAAGTCTAAATTGCCTTGGACTACTTCAAATGTAACTGTGATCTCCCTTCCCTCCCCCCCCCCCAAAAAAAAAAAAACCAATAATGTCCATCATGTTTTCATGGATATGCCAAATTTAAAATCCAGCTATTATCGAAATTAGCTGCATTTCTTACCATTTCTTTGATTTCACTAAAACATTCACCAGTTGATTCTTGTTTTTTTTTTTTTTTTTACTTTCATTGCAAAAGGGGCTATCAAGGTTATAAATCAACATTTTTGGGGAAAAAAGAGACATGTAGCCAGCAAGAAAGACAGATGAAGAAAGAAGGACGAACAAATAGAGAGAAGCACAAGGTCTAGTAGTCAGCTAAAGACTCGGGCTCAAATGATCAAACAATGATAGTCCAGGTCAAGTCAATACCTATGCACCCATGACTCACGCATGAGAAGAAAGATCAAAAGACCAATTCCGTGACAAGATGTTAAATCCACATGGAGATGCATATATGTGCTGTGTTCGATGAGTCAGATTTTTGGGGTTTCATCAGACCCCGCAACGATTTGTTCGTAATTGCTAATACTCCAAGTATGTGCTTCTAAACTAATATCTGGAAATGGAGCAATGATTGTCACATGCAGAGACACACAATCAGACAGACAGACACACACAAATGTATCAGCATACTGGCAGCACAAAGAAAGAGAAACAAAGGTAGCAATGTGTAATGTCTACTTAGCAAGTTGACACCTTCGGGGAGCTCCACCAACAAAGGAAACGGGAGAAGTTCTTTCATTTTGTTACTAAACAAAAGCCCCCTTCCCCCCCCCCCAAAAAAAAAAGGAGATGTAAAGGAGACCTGTGAAAGCCATTTGAGCCACAAAGTCACACATACACAAGTGACCACATTAATCCTGGCTCTAGCATATGATATAAAATTTCATGAGATTCTCAGGTTCTTTCTCTCTGGACAGTATTTCTTTTCAGCTTTCACACATGTATGGAGAGGGGTCGGGGTATGAAAAGTATCGGGGGGGGGGGGGGGGGGCTTCAAGCGCTACCACAAGAAAACAATCTACACAGTTAGGCCAGTTGTACTAATTGCCAATTTTTCTCCTCCCCCTCCCCACCCCTCATCCCATCCCCCCTCCCCACCCTGCTCCACCCACCCCGAAGCCTATCGCCCCCATTGTCAACTATAGTGTTAAAAATGTACATGGTACTTCTGAACAGTGGTCTGGATAGGGTTAACGGTAAAATCAAGTTGCAAATGACAAATCGGCTCAGACATATCTCGACAGCTTGGTGGTCGCTATGATCGAACGACTGACCGACCAGCCAGCTCGGGAAGCGGTGGTACGAGCAAATTACAGAAGCTCGGAGACCCGAGTTGTCTGATCTGGGAGTCACGCGTAATCCGCAGTGATCGATACCCATTAATACTTTATTAACGAATCGCAAGAGCAAACATCAAATTGGGTTCTCTTCAGGAGAGTAGAACAGAAGACAGACGAGAAGGCATAGAAGATAATGAAGGGGGGGGGGGGGTTGGAGGAGTAAGTATTTACTTACCCTGTTAGTAATTATTTCTCAACACTTTTTCCCCCTCAAAATCTCCTTCCATTCATTTAAATGCAGCCTTCTTCTTTTTTTTTTTCTTTCATTTGCCATATTACCTCTCATTTACCATTAAACTCATTTTGCAAGTATAACACTAATTTGTAATCTATGTATATTTATCATACACATCCTATATTCAGCACAGGTAATCATGAGTGCTCATACATTATCATGTCAACAAAAGTACATCACAGCAAAATGTGTATCACATACATAAACACACGAACACAGACACACACACACACACGCAGACAGTCGAGGACAACACAGACACACATACACACGCACACGCATACCCACACACAAACGTCATCACTTCGCCATTAATTTTGTGCTCATGCCCTTCTGACGGTATGCCATGGCACGTTGCTCAACATTATGAACGATTCATTTGCTTACCTGTAACAAAGTGATCCATTCGAAGAAGGCCACAGAATGGATGACGGGGCACATGAAATGATACAAAATAAAGGAAAAAATCAATGAGTTTTACATTCATATCCTTCATAGGTATCAAAGGATTGGACATTGATTTTTTTTTTAATGTACATAACATCTGGCACAATAAAAAACAAACCCACATGCAGATTTGAGAGCAATGATAGTCAGAGAAGAAATGAAAGTATCATAAACCTGGGAGAGAAATTGTCAATATCTATATTTCATGATCATTCCAGTATGTATTGATACATAAAACTTAGACTAGTGTAAACATCCTCATCTAAGTCACATATATCATCTTATGTAATATGCAGTGGCCAAGATGTTTTCTATGCAAAATGGTAAATGTGCTGGTTAAACTTTGTACACATCCATTGCATTATCATCATCATCCCCATCATCATCATCGTCGTCGTCATCATCGTCGTCGTCATCATCATCATTGTCATCACTAACAACATAATCATCGTCATCATCAACTTCATCAAAGTCATTATCATCATTGTCATCACTAACAACATAATCATCATCATCAACTTCATCAAAGTCATTATCATCATCATCATCGTCATCATCGTCAACATCATCATCATCACCATCAACATCGTCATCATCGTCATCATCATCACCATGTACACATATCTCTTCTCAGTCTCAGCACCTGCTCAGTTTCTTCACCACCATCCTTAGCCGCAAATTTTCCACCCCCGCAATCCTCTCGCCTCGTTAACCTCTCCCGAACCTCTTTGATGGAATAGGCTCACCTTTGCAGACTACGTCTAACTAGAGTCACCAAGCCAAAAACAGAATGTATAATTTGTAAACATCTTTGTCTTCCTCTCTCTATCTCTTTCTCTCTCTGTACGTACATTTTTATGCACATGTCTGTATCTTCATATGCATCAAAAAGGTCAGAAAAGCATATTTCATCATTGATGTCAATTTCCGTTACACAGAGGTGTGACCCGCGGTTTCTCATTCACGAGCAGCCTCTGTTAATCCATCTATTCCTTTCCTCCCACTCGCATCGTCGATACTGACCCAAGAATGACAGAGAGGATGACATCAACCGGCAATATCGCAAATAATAAAATGTAGAAATGGTCTTTACACACACAGACACACACACACACACTCCCAGGAAGGGGCAGAAAGGAAAAAAGGTCATCAAATGATATTTGCCTAACACCATCACCACCACCACCACCAACATCGCAGGCAAACAAAAATAGCTTCCATGGCAACGGTATCCCGCTCATCGCCACGACATCATCCTGCATCAATTTCTGATCGTCACTTCCGTGGCAACAAGTCATCATCTCTGGATGATGTCAATCTCCCTCCCCCGTCCTCTTTATCTGATGGAGTCATCCTTTTGATTCAACGCTGACAACGGTAGTGGCTGTTTGCCTTTCAAATAAATGAGGGGGTGGAGTGACAATTCCCCCCCCCCCCCACCCACCATATTTTTCTCCCATCCTCATAACTGGGGCAGCTTTGATGCAGATAATGCATAATTACGTTGCTGAGATTTGCAAGCTTTACTCAGCACCAACGTCATAATTTGGGGTTAAATCTAGAAATAGTGCTTCAACAATCAGCATCATCTACCGGTGTCACAAATACACATCTATAAATGTCAATATGATCACAACAATACAATCGCAAGTGCAGGTGAAAGATTTCATCTCTTCTGCTGCCTAGTCTGGGAAATCTCCATGAAAAATTCAAACCTATCATTTCTTGATGACTACAGATAAAAGAAAACATTTATTATTGCCGAAAGCCTGCAGCACAACAAATTAGCCAGGATTGTACATTTACCTGAACATTCAGAAAGGTTTGCCCATTCCCGTCCAGCAGCTTGCTTGATTTTGCTGCAAAGCATGCAGGGAATTTCATGCTAACTTTGACACACTCTATCCTGACATGACTGTGGCAATAGACACAGGACATAATTACAGATTGATTACTTCTTGTGAGAAATGCATACATATTCTATGGAGTTGTAACCATCTGCCTTTAACCTCTCAAGTTCTGGTGGGACTTCACTACAAAAATCATCACCTTATTGTTCAACTGACAATTCTGAATTTCACTGCTGAATATCCTACATGTATATTAAAGATTAGATGTAACTAGTTGAATTCATGAAATCTACATAAGTTCAGAAAGAAATATGTTTAGAATATCTTGCCAACTTGCAATGTTAATTCAAGAATCAGCAATAAACTTAACAATTTAGTGCCTTTTGAAAATCCTGACATTATGACAAACAATAAAACAAGGAAAATGAAGGGCTGAAATAAAAAAAATAAAAAAAAAGTGCTGTGTGTAATTCTACCCTATGAAGTAGTCACACAATGAATAGTAATAACTGCAGTAAAGAAATACGGCCGAAAAAAAAATGTTTCTGGAGTTAAAGGATTAAACTGACAAAATGAACCTCTGCTCTTGCAAATGTTTTAGATCGGCACAACACTACTGGACTCCAGTTCAGTAACATGGGGGTGGACCCTTCAATGTGTGGAGTCTTTGACCCCCCTATTGAAAGACGTATCACGTTTACTTTGGCTACATTTGATGGATGTACCTTGAGCATTCAACACCACAGCCGCAATTGTCAATGCGTCAAGTGCGCTGGTTTTGATCCCCGGCACAAATTGAACCATGAATATTTGAAATCTCGATATGGCAGGGGTGTCCAACCCCCTCCAGGCCCATGGGGGGCAACCGATGGCACCTCTCAGAAATCCCCCCTGGACGAATCCAACCACAAGTTTCTTTTCATTTTTTTCCCCTTCCTTCACCACCTCCATGAAGCCTTTAACCTTTTGTTAGCATTATCTCCCAAAAATAACACACCCTGTACTGCATATCCACATCTCTTCTTCATTCATTCATGCAACAGTGACATATCATCTATGTTTGAGTCCTGCAGCAAAACTTGCGCACTCTTTCTCATTAAATTACATACATGTATGATATCATATTTCCCATAAATTAGCATCGACACTTCATATGCTACTACGCTGCTTCCCTAGCTTTCAATATGTTTCCCCAAAATAGACACAAGAAACATTCCTGCTAACCACCTTAACAAAAACAGAAAATAGACTGAATGCTACAGACATACAGTAATGTACATCAATATCATAAAGGTAAATTGTATATGTATACATGCATTTTTTTAATTCATTTATTTATTTATTTATTTTTTATTTATTTATTTTTTTTTTTTACTTATAAGCAGTTTTATAAAGAATGTACATCTACTGAAGATTACCACCAGTAAATTCTACCACTCCGGGGGCAATTTTCATAGCAGCTCACTATACCAATTTCGTGAGAGGTTGCAAAATGTAAAAGCAAATATATGAACCTTGTACAAGTCTTGCCAAAGACCTTTCATTATTTTGGCACTTGGTTATCATATTCACAGTTCTTGATTGCTGCATCAAACAATGCCAGAAGCCTGCATTTATAAGAAAAATTTGATAGCCCATACAAGCATATCATATATTTGTTTGCAATTGTGCCTGTGCGTGTGTGTGTATTCATGCGTATGTCCAGGAGTATGAGGGGGAGTATCTATATATGATATGCAGGAATAATACATCTTCAACTAGCACTCAAGGGCATCTCTGTTCACAGGTGTTTGATGGCGTCATCGAAGCCTGAAATTCAGATTTTGATTGTTGTGGTTTCCAAGCTTTGGGCCACCGTTTCCATGGCAACTTAGGGGAGACAACAAATGATTGTTTGGAGCTTGGGAGAGAGAGGGGGGGGGGGGGGGAATAAACAGCATCAAAAGACCACTGCCCATCCCCCACCCCCCACCCCCGAAATAACCCGCATCCCATGTGGACAATACACAAAAGCATCAGCCCTGAATACGAAAGAAGGGGGTAGAGAGGGAATAATATGCCCCCGCAGCATCTCCCGGGGACAAACGGACCTCACTGGTACCTTCCATGTCATCTCCTTCTCCAAGAATGTCATCAACCTCTATTGTTGTCTTTCACTCACTGAAAATACAACAATAATTCATCTTTTCTTTCCATCTTTCTTCTTCTATGTTTTCTTGTTGTTTGTTTGTTTGTTTATTTGTTTGTCTGTGACCTCTGCATTTCAGATTTACATATCAATGCCGCCTACAACCTCTTTTGAGGAAAGGCTGCTGACTTTTAGGAAAATTAATTTCCTTTTGGCGGCAGAGCCCAAAGAATCTCACCAAATCCCATTATTATTTTCATTCTTGTACCACAAGACAAGCAAATCACTCAGATTTTGTGCAAAATGTGATTGTCCACAGCCATGAATTTGTGATAGGGATTTTTTTTTAAACATGTTTTCGCTCCATGAGTGAGAAGCCAAAATATATTTGTCTACTCCCTATCAATATTTCTCTTTCTCTCACAAATAAACTAAGTTCATCAGTTCTCTTCATTTATATACATATATTTATCTCCCTATCTATATATATCTGACTTTCTATCAATATCTATATTTAATCTTTCAATCTTTCAAGAAATATCTATCTATCCATCCATCTATCTGTCTATCTATCCATTTCACACATGTATCACATGCATTATGAGATCTTCTTTTTTGCAATTAAAAATGAAGAAATCAACCCTTTATTCAACTTTCTCACCGAGAATGACATCTAGCGCATCTGGCATAAAACCACTTGTTGACACATCTCTGGATGACAGGACCAGTTTTTGAATGAGAGCACCACGTGTCCTCTATAAGTTGGAACCACCGGCTGTCCCTCTAATAGAGACCATAGACCACCACCCGCACCATCACCATCACCAAAGAAAGGTTAGTCATATACCCGTATTCCCTTTCAACTAAACTAAACACTTCCAATTGTCATGCATCAGCATGGATACCTAACATCTGCTTTGGTGCTTGATGCCTCTTCACTTTTCCATGTTGTGATGGACTGTTACACGAACAAACCCTAATTCCCCTTCCCCTCCATGCAATTCATTTGACAGGGCTGTGTGATGAAAAAAAAAAAAAAAAAAGTTGTCAAAGGTTAATGACCCACCAGGTACAATTTCCATTTTCCTCTTCACACAGCTGAGTCATTCACTGCGGTTTTCTACAATCACTAAATAATAACTTCCATGACCTATATATATGTTTTCCCATCATGGACAGATGCTCCCTTCCACACCACCTCCGCCTGAGTTCCTTGGCAGGACAAAAACAAAAGTTCCGTTCACACTGAAGCTGCTCATCGACGATACGATCTTGCCCCCTAAACTACGATGTGCATCCACAGGACATTTTAATCCTGAAGATGAAACTTTCAAGAAGAGTCCCACTGGATGATAAAACCATAGAACCAGAATAAATACATTAACACAGCACTAGCGATAAACCTGATCATGGTGCAATGGATACAGTAGTATACGACATGCTCTGGAGGTTGGCCCAAAATCTGAGGGGGAACAGTGTTCATAGAAAGGTTATGCTAACTTTTGAGTTTTCTGATTATCGTTTCAATATGAAGCTAAACTACGAGGGGGACCCCTTGTGGCTCATGGATAGAGCACAAATCCTGAAAAATCTTGTGGTTTGTATCATCCAGTAATCTTTGAAATAGCTCATTTTCCAGTGTGTCTATATGGTATATAACTTGGAGGTTAATCAGCAAAGTTTAAACCTTCAAGCTAATCTTCAAGTTTAGGAACATCATGTGAACGTATCTAAAGAGATGAGTTGCGGGACATCATGAATATTTTTTTCATATCAAGAAAAGTAGGGCGATGGTGAAAAAAGTGAAAGACTTGATCATAAACAGATTAAGAATAGTTCATTGTTGAATATCCCCCCCTGCCCATGTACCCCACCACGAAAAGTCCCTTGCAGTAAGGTAGATGAGACCTTTCATTGACATTGAGATTGCGAATCCGGCGAGTTACTTTACTTCCGATCAATTATGGGCAGACTGATGGATTTTCAGGTTTCTGGCCGCCGTGTCTGTATCTTCCATTAATCACTTGCACCTTTTAATGTTTACTGTCACTCAGTCGATTCAACGCCACAAATGCCAGAGGCCAGTATTGCTCATGGGAAGGGTTTTTTTGTTGTTTTTTTTTTGTTCTCTTTCCTAATCTGCATGTAACATGCATTTTTTTTTTTTTCATTTAACATGTTGTCAAATTTGTTGATGTTTTTCTTTTACCTCAAGTCACATTCACTTTACCTTACAGGCAAACCTTTGCTGATTTTTTTTTTTGTCTTTTTGGTGGTGTTCTCATCAAAATTTCTGTCATTGTGTTTCTACAACCGACAATTCTTACCAAAAATTACTATATTTTCTCTAGAAATAAGGGTCTTCCACTGACATCATGTTACATTTAGGACTTTATGTCTTCAGAAAGTGACAAACCTCAAAGAAACTGTGAAAAATAAAAAAAAAAGAGAAAAATGATGGAAAGATAACCACGACTGGGTATCACTCTAAAATTCTGTGTTGATAAATGAAAACAGGAAATCCACCTAAAAAGGCAGTACTTTAGTGCAAAATAAATAATAAACAAACTCCGAATACCACATCGATTGAATATACAAATTACTCTCACATATTTGGGAATAGCACAGCTGAGGATACACTTTGTAATGAAAGGTTCATTGAAGACAACTGTATTTTATGATTATATGATTGGTACAACTGACTAGACACGTTTCATATTCATTGGGTTTTTTGTGCATTCAAAAACACAGTCCTGTCAGATGATATGCGACCCAACTCACTCAACCGCAGAAAGTTCAGTCCCCCTTTGGGCGACTATTAGAAGTCATCGGAAGACACAGAGTTAAAAGGCCTATCACAATAGTCACTTCATGCCTATCAAGCGCTGAAAACTGTTTGTCGCAGAAACCGTGCGCCACCAATGCGCAATTAGAAGAGGCCTGTAATTTCTCAAGTACACTCACTTCCGTCAAAATTGATTGGACTGGCCGACAAATTCTTTCAATGAGCGCCACTCGAGGCTATCCGTTTCAGATCCATTCATAACTTTTCCTACTCCACTGACATTCCCCCCCCCCCAACTTCGGTCTTTTCATTTTCGTCCTGAATATTAAATTACGTATTAGAAATTCGAATAGAATTTACCCATCAAATTATCCCCCCTGATTTCATCAAATCCAATTTCACGTGCTTCCTTTTTACACTTCCCACTCCTAAAATTAATTTAGATACAATAAACTGGCGAATGATACTAAAAAGTGCATCTTTAGAGCAAAAAAAAAAAAAATACATATATACAAGTGCATACTTTAAGTCCTCTTTCTTGTTCTGTATCTTATCTCCTGTGTTCCGCTGTATAGTTCCACTGGTTTATCTAATTGAGAAGAACTCCACTTAATCAAGGCTAAGTACATGAGTGGCTGCAAGAAGGAGAAACACGCAATTGGACAAATTTCTCTAATTTGGAATAAAATCTTCCGACGACGCTCGCGGGGTTCCTCAACAAGATTGCCGCGAGAGAATGAGAGAGAGAGGGATAGAGAGGGAGAGAGAGAGAAGAGGAAGGAACGGCAGCTTATAACACCGCGTAGCAGAGTATGAGCATGGATGCGTCGACCATGGGTACTTCTGGCTGCCCAAAGACCTTCATACAAGCGGACAGAGACTATAAAAGTGGAAGGGGGGGGAGGGGAAAAAAAAAGAGGCGAGCCGAGCGGCAATTCAGTGTGCAAAATCCCATTACGGGACCTGGAGGAAATAAAAGGACACATGTAAGAGGGTTTTGCTCTCTTTTTTTTTTCTTTTTCCATCCTCCCCCGTTTGACACGAAGAGGAGTGAATGGGATGTGAACGTCGCAGAGACCGAGAGGGAGGGGATGGAGTCATAAAAGGTTTCTGACTGAGTATTCAATTTGACAAATGCGATATGTGGTTCTCTCCTGCTGTTGGTTTTCTTTTATACGTTCCCTTTCTTTCTCTACCCTGGCTCTCGTCCCAGTGTGCGGTTACAATATTAACATGGCACAGACAGACCATCCATACATGTGGGTCGTTATGCTGAAAATCAATACGCACGGACGGTTGGTCGAATTCAAGGCAATTGCTTTTTCATTTTTTTTTTTTTTTGGTCCCTCACAATGACGGGAGGTGATATTTACACTCGAAATCTATTTGGACAAATACGATAAGGAGTGTGAGGTATTGTGTTCAATTCTTAACCACACACAATTTTGAGTGTATGGGCATGGATGAAGACAATCTTGGAAGATGCACTGTTTTATATCCCCCCCCCCCCCCCCGCCAATCTGATTCTCATCCAGCCACTCTTTACGAACAATGACTAATACACTCTCATTCACATTCCAGAAATTTGGGGACAAATTGGTACCAAATTGAAATGAGGGCCCTTAGCAGATCATTGATAGCGCAAAGAATTGTCCACACAGACCGCATTCCCTTCCGCTTGAATATTCATTTCGTGTTTGGTTTTCAAGAGCCAGCGGAGTGTTGTACTGCCACAATCGTGCGGCAAATTACGACGGCAATATGACACATCCCCGGCAATAACGGATTCAAATTTTTTAACATTGATTTGCATTCCTCGAAAAAGCGTAGCAGCACTGGTTAAAACATCATCCTCTCTCCTGGACCGACAGCCGACAAAGTGAATGAAATCGGTACGCGCGTACTATTTCCGTCTACTAGAGTAAGTTACGAGGAAAAAGACAAATGTCTCTCATTATAGAGAGACACACACCGCATTCTCGTTGATGAACAATTTGAGGTTTGATAAAAGGGTACTAATTCTGTAGATTTAAAAAAAAAAATTAATACAGTCTGTACATTCTTCTGCTTCTACACCATTAATATTTGGACGTAAATTGCTGTGAATGGCACGGGCAGTTTCATTTGTGGAAGGTTTCATTTGTAAATGACGAATGCAATGTACTTTTTATGAGGTGTTTGGTTGACTACCTACTACCCTTCTGTAACTGGAATATGAACATTCAACAAATTGCGCCACATTTGTATAAAAAATATTTAAGTGGAAAAATTAAATGAGATGTTTAATATCATTTTCTCCTTGCATATCAGAAGGCTATCCATACATCAACCTGCTACTCCATGTAAACATCCAACAATACATTTGAAAGTCTTCCATCTTTTTGACTTTCAGGGATTTTTTTTTTCCAGTTACACTTTAGGATGAAAGTGTTTAGCATAAAAACCACAAACTTCATATCAAAAGTGAGCTCAAATATATATGAGGACTAAGTCTTTCTATACAGGTACAGACAGTATGACCTCCCCCCCCCCCCCCCCCCCCCCCACTCACCTACAATCGATCAGTTTATACACCATGGTGCCCATGTGGGTTAACAGCAAACACAGCAAGTTCTCCTGCTGCAAGAGAGCACGGGCGTAGGAGGAGTCACTACGGCAACCCCAGTCCACCGCCCCGCATCCCACCACGTCCTTCCGCACACGACTTCCAGCTCTACCTCATGAAAATTGCATCTCCAAAGCAAATAGCCCGTGGCGAAGGTCAGACACTGGGATTCAATCGTTTCCCTCTTTTGGCATGTTCTTGCTTCCTCATCCTTCTCTCTGCCTCCCCCCTCACCTTTATCCCCTTTCCTCATCCCCTTCCCCCCCCCCCCCCGCCCCCATAAAAAGGAAGAAGAAATGAGTTAATCCGAACTTACGATGACGTAGTTCCACACAGTGATGAATGTTTTAGAGAGTGGTGCTGCATGAATGCCCTTTCTTCCCCTTCAACCCCCTTCCGCCTACCAACCTCTCCTATCTACCCCCTACAAGGATGTTATCTGTGATGACGACGATGATGACGATGATGATAACGATGATGATAAAGATCATCTTTATAGCACCATTTATCTGAAGGGAACATTCAAGGGCGCCTGGTTCCCACAAAATGCAACACACTATTCGCAAAGTTGTCAAAAAAGACATTTTGTTGGTTCAGATTTGAAGGTATCAATGCTGTTTACCTACTTCCAAAGTCGGACTGGTAGAGATACCACAGTGTTGTTCTAGATGTGATAAATATATCAGAGATGAGCTACTAAGAAAGTTGAACTACAAGCTGGTGGAGCAGTCACCATGACAAACGTCACTGCATCTTCAAGGACTTTGAGATTTTATATGACTCTGATATGATTTTTCTACAAGTTTCACTCCAGATACTCCAGCAAAAACAAATGATATATCGATTCCTTCAGGACGATTATTTCAAATCTGACCTGGCAATCCATGAAATTCATAAGGACTCAAAAGACATCTCTCCATCCCCCTCCCACAGAAAACAAGAGAAAAGATAAGAAAAGGGGTGCTGTATGGCAGATAGAATGGACCTGCCATTGAGGGGAAACAAAGAAAGAGGAGTAACTGAGAACTGGAATGTTGAGTTTCATTTCTGCAGGAGCTGGCTCGGAAAAAAGTGCAATAACAGGTTCATTGACTGGAGGAATTGCCCAATTACTTAAAACTGGGACTAATGAAACAGATATATGCCTCAAATCACTTTTTGTTTCATTTTTTTTTTCCTTCTCTGTGGGAATTTCTTCCCAATGTAGTACTAACTCTACAGTGCCAACATCTTGTAGGAAGAACAAAATTGAGAAGGGGAAAAAATTGATTGCGCAATTTATTTGGTCGCATCTCTGAAAAAAAATTGTCTTTACTGCTCTCGTACTGACTCCAAAAGTTAAGAGCTGTATGAATCATTCTTCAATTTTGAGCATGTGTAGGCCCATTCACACGTAAAAATAATCCGTCTTTGAATTGCATTGCAAAAGTCGGTTTTATTTGCCACAATTTCACACATGGCCAAAAAAATCATTTAGTTTCAAATGAAGCAATCAAAAAGAATACTGAAAACTGTTAATTTGGGCATGTGAGAACAGGAATTGTATGGAACTTTCAGGCAATATTCTCAGCCATACAGTTATCCCCCCTTCCCATTCCCATCTTGTCCATTCACTTAGTTTAATCAATTATCGTGTACACACAAAAACTTGTCTTGTGTAGAGGTAAGGATATCATCTCACACAAAGTAGTTCACATCCTCAACTTCATTTCAAAAACGAGATCCTTCTGAGGTACACACTCTCAGATTTCAGCATCCCACAGAAACTTCATAATTACCTTTTCCTCCCTTTACTCAATTGGTAAGCTCTACATGATGGATTTCTGCACTGAGTGGTCCCAATGATTATAAATCAACAGTCATTTACGGCAGCAACAACAGAATGGACAGAAGGTTTTTTTTTTTTTCCCTTCAAGGAACAAGTCAACAATACAAGTCCCTTTAATACCACTCCAAAAATCAGGTTCTTGATAGAGAGAGCTCGTGCCGATTGCCCTGATGTCTTCTGTTCAAATCAATTTATCACCCTGTCAAATTAAGGGATTGATTCCCTGTCGCTAACAGCATGCCGGCCGCCAATGCCCCGGGACTTCTGCCCCAGGGGGGACGAGAGAACAACCCACAAAAATCGGAAGCACTCCAAGGGGGTAAGCGATCGGACCCCAACTCTCACCCCATCAACCCCATCTTCTCCATCTCCTGGCCTCATGGAGGAGGACACCATTGTGGCGTGCTGACAAACTCCGGGAAAAAAACAAAACCTCTCTCGTTCACTGATTGCACAAGATCAGCTTTAATTATGAGACTGTACTCAAGTGTGTGGATATATTCACTCTGTTTTTCTCTCTGTGGTAGACATCCAGCTCTGGTCCATTACTATAAAACGAGGAATGTCCACATGCATTTTAATTCTGCAAATTTTACAAGAGCTAAGGTTCACAAAATCAAAATTCACATGAAAGTTCTTGTCTACACTATATGCACTGAATGCCAGAGACACTTTGCGAAAATTTCATGCCATGAAAAAGACCTTCAGCTCCAATTCGTGAAAATTTCATGCCGCGAATGTATCGTGTTTTTCAGTAACCCTTTCAGTCCATAGCTATGTACAATTTCTACAGCATTTGAAGATTGTTAACTTAAAAGGTTAACCGTTGTACAACACACTTCCCAAACCTTCTGTGTGTGTATGATCATCATTATCAGCGAACTCCATTCATTTTCTGAACACACTGCAGCTAAAAACACACAATGGAATTCAAAGAAAAATCTCAAGACAGACAATAACACCTGCAGTTAAGAAGCTCATTGATAAAGAATTTTTTGGGTCAAAGATATAAATATTTCTGCTCAAAATTCTTAAGGCCAGAATATAAGGATACAGCACCATGAGGAGCGTGAATATCTCAACTGCAAAACTAAAATAGTTATCAATTTTGCGAGACTATTGTACCTTGTTTCCACACAAACAACTTCCAACTGAGTAAAAACCATGGAAATATTTTGTCCACGGACTCCGCTATTCCACTCTCAAAACGTTGTCCGACAGATTCAATAGGCCCGTTCACAAACAACGAAAATCGAAATTTCAATCGCGATCCAAATTTCGATTTTTTTTTTTGACTGTTCATACACAGGGAAAAATCGCACTTCGCAGCAAGGAAAGAACGATCGGTGGCCAAACTGCGCATGCGCGAATCTTGCATGACCGAAGACTGACCCCGCCGCAGTCCCAATAGAGTTTCGCATGCGCTACGAACGATGGGACTAAAAATACCGATTTCCGAATCTCTATCGCGCTCACACACACGACGCTTGGCAAAATAATCGCGATTATTCTGAAAAATCGCACTAATAGTGCGAGTTGGATCGCGATAAGGATCGCGGTAATTAGTGAGATTTTTCTGTCCACACTGAAAAAATTTCGAAATTTTGATCGCGATAAGAAAATCAATTTTTAAATCGCAGTTTTTCCCTTGTGTGTGAACGGGCCTAATATCAGTAGAAAGTGAAACAAGTTACTATCTGCTGGTGGGAATTCTTGTTTGAGGGGAGAAATAACGAACAACTGAATGGTTTGTGACTATTTGACACCTCCAAAGTACCGGTACTCTCATAGCAGTAAAAGAGATTCTTACCATCCATTTAGCTCTCGAGTAGCCAACATTCAAGCCAGAGATATTCGCTTTCCAATGATACTACTGGTAATCAATAATATCAAATTATGTTTTAATAGAACTCCAAGGAAGGCCAGCAAAACTATGCAACACAGACATCTCTATACCTCAAACCCCCAAACTTGACATTAGACATTGAAGTAAAATGATGTGTTTCCATCATGGCAGCGTGTCATTTGATATGCTATTCAGATTGGAGTTTGAATGTTGGTGTTTATGATGACTTTTGCATATGTGATGCTAATTCATAAAACAGATCAATTAATGCGTTCAACGGGTCAGACTACAAATGGGCACAATGCTTTCAGGACAACACTTTCAATCTGCACGCATTCTAAAACAGTCTTGTCCATGGGTACAAAAGGGTTATGACAAGAAAATGACAGAAAAAGAAGATATGTTTCAGTGTATTTTCTCCTTTTTTATGTTTTATGCAACATTTGGTAAAACCTACAAATAGCATGATCTTTGACAAGCCAAAACTATCACTTACATGCAGTCAAGCATGCAGCAATACATCCCCATGGTGACAAGACCTTGTATCTCAATTGACTCATACTATTCAAAAACCTCCTAACTCATTTAAGTTCCAAAATACTAATTTGAGTTTGACATCATTATGATTATTCATGTGGTAGAAAACAATGTTCCCACATTATTTGACATCAACACTGATGTTACTTTGCAAAAAATGTGCAAATACAAAAGTCTGAACCACAAGGAGACATCCATATACAACTGGCTATTCTGAGGACACAGCCCCGCTTTACAGCTTTTACACATGAATGCGATTAACAAAGCCTGTACTACCTGTGGAAGCATGGCTTGAGGTGAGAACATTCTACTCCCTTTAAGTGACCGTTCAAGCATGCCACAAAAAGGTCATGTGCAAGAAAGACAGTCCACTCGAATGCTACCTTGCTTTTCACGTCCCTGCTAGGTTGTGCAAGATTTACATTTTATATCGGGTAACGACATAATTGTATGTGAGGGACTAAAATTGTCAACATCGGCAGCAGAGTCTATAAAAAGACGGCTTTACCTTCACAGCAGAAAAAAAAAATGAATGAGAGAAACACAAATGATGAAAGGAAAAGAAACAAAAAGAAAAAAGGAGACAGAGGAATTTTGAAAAAGAAACGAGAAAGTAAGTGGATACTAAGCCATTCACAACTCTCCATTGTGATTGGTCTGAGATTTCTCGAGCTGCAAGCTTGGCGACAATGAATCCGTTGGAAAAAAAGGTGCACAACTTTTGGTGGGAATTCCTTTGCTTTGGAAGAATTTTTTTTTTCAAAGGAGATTTCCACTTTCTCGTCTGCGGGAGGATTTAGACAGGAGAATAGAAGAAAAAAGAAGGAATTTCTTTGAAAAGGGACAAAGTTTTGCAAAAGACTTTTGCAAAGACTCTTACTCACAGTTTACAAATTACTTTGTAGCTCCAGTTCTACGCACGCCTTTACGGAATCAAGTGCTTTCCAAAGGGACCAACGAAAAAAGGTGATCTCGTACCAAAGGAGCATTTAGCAAACTTTCTTCCTGACATTTTCTGATGAAATAATGCAATTATTCAGAGTAACTTTCTTTTTTTTTCTTTCAAATAATATTAATTCATATCTAAAACAACAAAAATAAAATCAAAATTTTCATCTACCGCCATAAACTACAGATAACGTCAAACATAATCAAATAAGTCATTTGGAAGAGTAAACAAAGGTCTGCCAAAACATATCAATCCTACATGCCCTTGAAAAATAAGTCTCGGCTTTTAAACAGTGGAAATGCATGTCTCTCTCTCTCTCTCTCTCTGTATGTACCTAAACTTGGCCACCAACATTTTAGCCCCAATTCGTATCAAAACACTTGTCGAAACCCAAGACTGAATCAACTCCAAAGGGGATAAGCACCTGCTCCCACAATGCAATGCAACCCCTGCTCTCCCCCCCCCCTCCCCCTCCGCTCAATGAGATACTGTTGAATACTCCTGGCATATAGAATGCTCAAGTTGAGGGTGAGTGCTTTATGGAAAAGAGGTCTTGTGCTAAGAGCGAGTCCTTGAGCAAGCAATCACATGATCTAGGTTACAGACATTATTTCAAGTGTCCTACTATAGTTATGTTCACACACTGTTCCTAAACTCTAAGTTTTAGGTCAAGAACTTAACTCTCAATGATTACTTTGTAGCTTAGCGCCATGTGGACGCACTCGAAAGTTAGCAACCTTAAGTTTAGTCAATGATTACAAACCACAAGACATCTTAGGGTTTACACTCTATCCACGAGCCACAGGGGGTACCAACCCTAGTTTCGCTCCATGTGGACACAATAACCAACGAGCTTGTGTGCTAGCGTGAACCTCGCTTCTCGTTCGCTTCCGGGTCAATCTCCAGCTGCGTTATTTTGTATGGGCATACGGTCATAGTGAAGACTCTGCACTTCCGGTACAATCATCGAGTTACATTCGTTCGAATGTTGTATCTTAAAGTTTAGGTGAGCGTGTGAACCTGTGTCATGAATTCACGAGTGGAGCTAATCATCCCCATTGAGGACAGTTTGATTTTGCTACAACATGCATTTCCCATAGACACCTGCTCGAGTATACTCGGGATTCGTCCTCAGCAGGTTAACTTCAAGTTTGGCAACTGTGTGTGAACGTATCTTATGTTAGGTCTGCTATGTCCAGATTATGCATTCTGAACTTCAGCTGCCCTTCACCAGTGACATTAGTATGATGAATGTGAATATGATGTATGCATCTTTTAATCCGTTGAAGACTAGTCCCGAGTATACTCTGGACTCGGGATGTATGCATCTTTTAATCCGTTAAAGACTAGTCCGAGTATACTCGGGACTCGGGATGTATGCATCTTTTAATCCGTTGAAGACTAGTCCCGAGTATACTCGGGACTCGGGATGTATGCATCTTTTAATCCGTTGAAGACTAGTCCCGAGTATACTCGGGACTCGGGATGTATGCATCTTTTAATCCGTTGAAGACTAGTCCCGAGTATACTCGGGACTCGGGATGTATGCATCTTTTAATCCGTTGAAGACTAGTCCCGAGTATACTCGGGACTCGGGATGTATGCATCTTTTAATCCGTTGAAGACTAGTCCCGAGTATACTCGGGACTCGGGATGTATGCATCTTTTAATCCGTTGAAGACTAGTCCCGAGTATACTCGGGCAGGTGTCTATGGGAAATGTGTGTTATAGCAAAATCAGCCTGTCCTTTAACTCGTTGAGGACGAGTCCCGAGTATACTCATGCAAGTGTCGCTGGGAAATGCACGTTGTAGCAAAATCAGCGCATCCTCAGCGGGTTAACGGGTGAAAGAAGTAAACAAAAGCCCTACAATTACACAAGTGAGCACTGAAAACATAGAAAATCATGACAAGTTTGCACTTTCTATCCCCCCCCCCTTCATATGATGAAAATATATTCCTTAGAAATATACACATAAAAACACCTTGGTATTGTGTGTGTCATATTGTGTCTGAAAAATTATGTCAGAAGTCAAATTCACTCCTCCCCCTCCACTTCTGAAGACGCCTGATCTATTTCAGTACAGAGGAAAACAGATGTTGTTTGTACATTAATGTGAGATAATCTCTTTCTTCTTTTTGAAACATGTGATGAATTCACATACAATTTAGGGAGGAGAAGGGGTATAGGGAAGAGCGGCAAGAAGAGAACAATTTAAAATGATTTTGAATACAATGGGTGCTAAGTGGCTGCCAAGAAAACCACGGAAGAGTTTGCTTTATATCCACAATTTAATCATTAAATGAAAAAAAAAAAAACCCAATCAAACTTGAGACATTCTAAAACTCCCAAAATCCCTCCCTGGAAGTGCTGTTCAGAACATAAACATAAATCACGAGGCAGCGTACAAAGCTTGATGGTCTCTCAAACGGCATGCAGGGGCCCTGAGCCACTGACGTACCCTGACATGAACTCAGCCCCTGGGAGGGAGGGAGATACACAGTACAAACTCATGAAGGAGTCAACTTTATCTTTCATGAATACCAAAGAACAAAAGGACATAGATATCACTAAAAGTTGGAGCAAATGAAGGATAAATCACAACAACAACAACAACAACAACAACAACAACAAAGCAGCCACCAAATCACTATGGCAACAGAGTCACATACAATTGTATTTAACATGCTGCACCTCAACAGAGTCACTGCAGTCATGTGATGGTTATGTTGCTTAATCCTTTGTGTGTTTTTGAGTGTTGACTGGCACAAAAAAACCTCATAGTATTACACACACTGTACAAAATTCCTGACACAGAAAGGGTTAATACTCATATTTGATCTTGTGCAGAATGCCATACAGCATAGAAACATTCAACAATAAGAACAGCCCACTCCCCCCCCCCCCCCCCCGTACCACAACCTCTTTCCCTCCCACCCCAGTATTCCTACACTTTTATCTCAAAATATAGAAGACCAAAAAACAAACTTGTTACCCAGTCTGCCCGAAGTCAGAGAGCAATTATTTGTCTATGGCACGGTCTTACACGTACATGTATGCTCACAGTGCCTCCATAACAGAGCACACTCAAAATGATCATTACAAATCATTCTCGCATTTGTCATCTCAAACTTTTGTTTACATTTGAGCCCAGAGCTGATGAAAAGTCATGAACCACAACATCATAGTGTTTTATATTTAATCTGGCATATCTACCTCACTCTTTATCTATCTATCTATCTATCTATCTATCTATCTATCTATCTATCTATCTACGTAACTATCTATCTATCTATCTATCTCCATGTTTACTTTTTTCCCTATATCTATTCTTAGAAATCTGGCATTTTGTATGCTCAACAAGTTGAGTCATTGTCAAGGCTGGATCATTCCATTCATGGTCAAGGGGTGTAAAAGATGTAGCATCTTATTATCTACACCCTTAAGAGATCACTGTTGTGTATGTCACAATTCGGCTTATCTCTGAATTGGTGCTATTCCTCCTGGTGCCAACTTAGAAACTCACCTCAATGGACACTGAAATTCAGAGGTCCAAATCACTCCTATATTTCAGCCTAGCTTTCCAGTTCGTTTTATTTCTTGAGTTGTACAAATGAAATCATCACGAGGAATCAACAACATTCAAGTTCAGTGTTCAAAGTTCAACACTTTTCTGTGTTTTGCAAAGATGAAATAATGATGAAATGACAATACTATAAAATCATCAAGCCCAAATTTGACATCTTTCTTCTCTCAGTAATTCAGACCTCCCAATCTGTTCTGTGTGTATGTGTTTATTTTTCTTAATATATATACATATGCAATCATTATTTGTCTTGATGAAAGACTACATCATTCTTTGACTCAACTGGATCAAGCCAGCAGCGAAAAGTGTGAATCCAAGGGGCTGTGTCAATGTACACATTGTACAGTGCATGGTGTGTGGGTCTTTTCTTTCCTCAATGCACCACCAGTGCCCTAAAGTCTCTTGTCTATTTGTTCTTGATTTATGCCCGTTCTCCTGAAATCCAATATTCTGTAATTGACACATTGTTGTCTCTAGTTGTGGAGAAAAAGAGATGTCGCCTTGACATTGGGGTTTAAATCCTAATACCCAGCATGACGAAGGAGGGGAGGCTTGGGGGGGGGGGGGGAAGCAGATATTGAGAACCCTCCTTTCTTCTGCTTTCAACACAACAAATCCAACTTGGGCTCATAATGATCATTTACGACTTAGCAGACAGTTTTAATTGGAGCACTGTCTAAAACAGCTTAGTAGTGTTCCTAATGTATGCGAGTTGCTAGTATTGTTGTCGTTTTTTTCTTCTTCCTTTTTTTGTTTGGGAAGAGGAGGGTTAATGGGAAGGTGGAGGATTTGTTCTTTTTTGTTGGGGGTGGGGAGGAGGAGGGGGAGGTGGTGACAAGTTGGGGTAGAATCAGAGTTTACCATTTTTGGCCAGTTTTGCACAAATTTCTCTTACTTCTTTTTTTTTTCAAAAGGTACATTGTAGCAGTTCTTCTTTGTACCTTCATGGAGCGGGAAAGGGGTGGAAGGAAGGGTGGGGCTGTCTTGCTTCCACAAATATACTTATTGCAGCTTGTAAAGACAATTGATATACGACAAGATATGTCTGTTTCTGAGCAAAATGTAACATGTATCTCTTCAGGTTAAACATCTCATTACTCTGGAATTCTAACACGATCTTGACCTGCATCAAAACCAAGCTTGGCTTTATTCCACGTAAGTAACACAGAATTCAGGGAGTATATTCATTTCTACATGTAAGTTAATAGCAGCAGCAATTTTGCGTTAAATCAGCATACAATATGCCTTTGTGTGTGACACTCAATTGAATCGAATCAAATCATATCAAATATAAAAGAACTGTATCATCTCATGATGAAAAAAAAGATTGAAGGATATTTTTGATGGGAGGGGAAATTGCTTGCACATAAATGCATTCACAATCAAAATCGCGTCTCCTGGATCTTGCCCACAAATGACAAGAGTGGGAAATTGTATGCATATTTAGCAATTTCTCATTTGACCACCGACCCGGGACAGAAAATGAGGAAGGAAGATGATGAGGATGTGATTGACGTTTGGTCTCTGGTTCCCCTCTGGCGTCCGCTGGATCTCTTCCCAAATAATTATGATTTCCTGCCATCTACTACCTCGCGCTCTCTCTTTCTCTCTATCTATATATATACTGCTCTGTCTATATACAAATCTCTCTAATATACAATCTATCTATCGCTCTTTGTATCTCTATCTATCTCTATCTACATCTATGTATCTCTTATCAAAATCCACTTCTATCTATCTATCTCTGTCTATCTCAATTTATCTCTGCCTATCTCTATCTATCTCTCTCTATCTCTATCTCTTATCTACTTTTATCTATCTCTATCTCTAACTATCTCTATCTCTACATATTTTTGTCTATATCTATCTCTCCTATCTCTATCTATCTCTATCTCTATCTATCTCTATCTCTATCTATCTATATCTACCTCTATCTATCTCTTATCTATTTCTATCTCTTATCTATCTCTATCTTCTTATCTATCTATCTATCTATCTATCTATCTATCTGTCTATCTATCTATATATCTCCATTTCTATCCTCTTTATCAATTCTATTTCTCATCATGCATCAACAGAAAAGTGAAATGTAACAGTGGGAGATCGAAAGCAATAAAAAAAAGACAATTTTCACACTTTCACACACCAACATGTCCCATCTGTCTGGTATGATTAGAGAATGTTGTGTGCCAAATGAGTGAAGTTTGGAAAACTGTACGCACCATCACACAGGGCAATGACTCATCAACTTTTTTTTTTTCCTTTTTTTTTCATTCACTGGAAATCATTACTGAATCCATGTATAAAAGTCACGAAATTTCCTGGCTTATGACTGACCCTGGCAAATTCTTTACTGTACAAAATCCTTCTATTCAGTCATCTTTCTTTCCTTTTTTTTTTCCATTTATTATTATTATTATTATCATTATTATTGCTATTATCATTATTATTATTATTATTATTATTATTATTATTATTATTATCATTATTATTATTATTATTATTATTATTATTATTATTATTATTATTATTATTATTATTATTATTATTATTATTATCATTATTATCATTATTATTATTATTATCATCATCATCGTCATCATCGTCATCATTATTATATCATTTTATTTATACATTATTTATTGCCATACAACTCAATTCTTTTATAGCTTGATTTCATTGGTCCTTATGATCATACTTTGAGCTCACAAGATACACACACACACACACACACACACACACACACACACAAGTAGATAATTTGAATTATAATTTACACTTGTACATATATCTCATGTGTGTGTGTGTGTGTGTTTCACAACTCAATCTTATGTATGTACATTTATATGTGTTTGTGCACATATGTGTGTGAATATAATGTGTGAGTGGAGAGAGAGAGGGAGAGAGTTAAAAGGGAGAGAGAGGAGAAAAATGTCTGTTCTAGAAGAATAAAAAGTGAAGATGTTGCCTCATTACCACAGTCCAACGGCTCGTTAGACTGTTCATGAGGCAGTGCCTCGGGCCTGCATCAGCACTGTCAGGCATATTACCATCGTCCGCAATCACTGCAAGTGAAGCCACCCAAGCAAAGCAAAGGGATACATAGAGTGACAGAGGGAGGGGGAGAGATGGAGGGATATATATATATATATAGTGAAAGAGAGAGAAATATATAATGGGAGAGAGATGAGGTATATAAATATAGTAAGAGAAAGGTATAGTGAGAGAGATATATATATATAAATATATTGAGAGAGGGAGGGAGAGTGGAAGAAGCAGGTTGATGAGAGACACAAACACATTGACTGATAGCAAAAGACAGGGTATTTGAAGGTATTGAGTGCAGTAACATATGGCTAATTCACAAAGCTATAGTACGATGCTCAACTTTGCTTTTCTTGGGGGTTTTTTTCTTACATGACTGTTACCCGAGGTGTATGGTCCCAAAGGTGACTAGAGTCTCTCACAGTGTGCAGATATGAAGTTGTGATTAATTCCTAGTTGAAAATAATGCTAATGCTTACAAAAAAAAAAAAAAAGTGAATATCTCTAAGTGACTGGGTTCATGTACCATATTCTGCATCTATCTTTCCCTTGGGCAAATGTGTTAGAATACCCCATTTAGTGAATGATTTATTACAATAATGATATTTGTTCAGAGATATTTTGATGGGAACTGCATCGTTCTTCATATTTTTGTGAGCTGGAGCGTGCTTTCATGCATTTGAAAATCATCACGCAGCTCAGACGGCAAAGTTATGATGATTTTAGAAACGGAGCCACCACAATGTTCAAAAGTGTTTTGCAGAGGTTGTAGCCCCAATATCTTCTCTGGTAGAATAAAGCGTCCTGGTGCAAACAGGTTCAGTAGTACTTTATACGAGGTAATAATCTCTTTAAGTGATCAGGGATGCCACTTAGAATGAGAAAGAGGGCCTGAAATAAATCTACATGAAGCTACTTTGTACAACAACAACAACAACAAAAAAAACGAAAAGAAAAGAAAAGAAAAAAAGGAGCCTGAACTTTGATACTATTGTACCAGGGTCTGAATTCAGGCGTTTGCCTGTCATCCCTGAGTAATCTATTGTGAGCTATATGGTACGGGGAGAACATATGAGTAGCTATTGAAGAATCTTTCCAGGAACAACACAGACGTTGCGTGCCACAAAAGTTAAGTAGTGGTTTCATGCCACTTGAGCCTTGCTCTACTGCAAACTCACACACAATATCCTACACAGGACAGCAATGCCAAATGCAATTTACTGGGTCACATCATGGACCTACATGCAGGTCCACAGTCACATAATACTACAGTCGCAATCACAGTTGTTTCAATGTCTTTTGTAGAGTGCAGACAAAAGTGTATGCTTGAATAAACATTTTGTACATTGCATCTATCTCTCTCTCTCTCTCTCTATCTCTCCTGTTGGTACAATCTCAAACAAAGAAATATTTGAGCTGGTGTACGATGGAATGTTTAATTACTTTCTGCATCAAAGAAAATATGGACTGGTAAGGCTACCATTTAAGCAACATGCCCTAAACATGGTCTCTACAGTACAGGTATGGGAAACTATTCATAGACACACATTCACACATACACGAAAAAATAATGTAGAAAAGGCAAAATTAATTTAGGGATCTCCTATATATGGGTCAAGAGCACTCCTTAATAAAACACAGAGATCCTACTTACAGTCAGCAATTAGGGTAGATCAGAAGGTTAGCATCTTAGTATTCATAGTTTTGTTGTTCTCAGTTTAGTATCCGTCTGACCCCTAAAAAAATAGAATGATGTACACTGAAGGTGTTCAAAATTCATCATCTTTATCTTCTTGTTGCAATGACAATCAGGGAAACATGTTGGATGCTTTTCTGCAACTCATCATCTTCAAGGGTAGAGCACACTATATATATAGTTGTTCTTCACTATGCCACCACAATTGCATGGAGCACAATCTAACCCTCTTTCGAACGTCATCTTAAAATGGCATTGACATTCTGTAAAACATTTTAACTACGGTGATGAAAGAGTTAAACACTTTTTCATGTAAAGATGTCGCTTATGCTTTAAGTATGGATTTTGGGTGAAAAATATGCAGAGATTAGTATCACACCTTTTAAAACAGATATATACCAGCATGTGATGAACTGAATGCGTATTTCTCATTAATTTTTTTTTCCTCGTGTCTGAGCCGGAACGCGTAACCTTCAACCCCTCAGATTCAGGGCATAGTGACCGATATATCTGACCCTGCTCACTTACGTGCTACCACTTAAAACTTCCCACTTACTGGTATTGGGGCTAGCTGTTCTCTCGAGGGAAAATATTTTGGGGCACTTCTTGATTGATGCTTGTCGGTGAACATCTGAAGATGATGGGGGGGGGGGCAAGATATCGCTGCCATCGAGAATGACGACGCTCCTCTTGCGGAGCGTCATCGTCGAGACGTTCGGGAAGAGATGGTTAATGATTATCCCTGTTGCCGTGGTGATGGGGATATTGCAACATCCCGTGGAAGGTAGGATGACAACAGGTGGAGGGTGATGCATGGACATGAAGACAGACGTGACGCCTCATACGACAAATCTTCCGGATGGCATCCCGAATTTATGGCACCCTCGGCGTGATTATGTTGCGTCATGCGTCTCTCTGTTCTAACCCCATCCCCGCCCGGTCCACGTTAATGGTTTACTACGACAAGGTTAGGATACAATGAAGCAACACCGGTACTAGCTTTAATCTTTAAATGCCAAATGGGCAAAATCATAAACTTGCTCTGCTACTTCTTTTTCTTTTTTCCTTCCTACGGATTGCTGAAAACAAATATCCCCACCAAATGGGCTGTCTCTCATAATTACAATGATACCCCTTTAGTCCACTACATCTCTCATCGTTTGATGCAAATGAGTAGCCAATCGCTTCAGAAGACAAATAGATAGAATCCACACATGAGACAAAAGGGGGGGGGGGGCTTAACTTGCAGCCCCTCCACCCCCCAAAAAGCAAAACAAAAAAACTATGAGACATAACTAACATGGAAAAAATTAATGATGGTAAAGAGAAGGAAATGGTACAATGAAGAAAGAGAGCAATGCATGTCAGAAATGAATTTTCTCTTGCTATGGAAGAGGACAGGCATTAATGTGTGATGGCAAATGAAACACAGCGTACAGTTGGACAGGGCATTTTCGTAATTATCACTGAATCAATCATTTGGCCTTTAACCCCCTTCTGGCTCATGGCTAGAGTGCTATCGAGTCCCAAGGGTTGGCATATGGCCAAAATCAGCCCATAGTAATTAAGCATACACTAGGATCAGTGGTTCTGCCGAATCGCATAGTCCATTCGTGTGGTCATCTATCACTTCTCTTTTGTCTCTTTCTCTCACACACACACTCTCTCTCTATATTTATCTATTTATCTATCTATCTATCTATCTATCTAACTAACTAACTATCTATCCATCTATCTACAGTCTGTAACTATCTATCTATCTATCTATCCATCTACCTATCTATCGATCTATCTATCCATATATCTAACTATCCATCCATCTATCCATATATCTACTATCTATCTATCTATCTATCTATCTATTTATCTATAGGTATATACATTATATAACTTTCTATCTCTCTATCTATCCATCTATCTATCTATCTATCTATAGGTATTATATACATTATATAACTTTCTATCTCTCTCTCTTTCAATATATAGGGCACCATCCATAACCCTGGCATCACTGAACATCCTATCTACCTCTTTTTTTTTCTTTCTCTATCTCTACCACTCTTTCTGATTCTCTCTCTCTGATTATCCCAGGGATCCTACTTTGCAAACATTTGTCAAAAAAAAAGGATAAAAAAGAAAAGCCTAATGAGCATGAAGACAAAAAAAAAAGCAACAGAAAACAAAAAACAAAGAGCCGGATGCATGTAAGGTTTTATAGCAGTGGTCCATTTCGGACGATTGGCAACGTATAATGACTGACATGGACACCGCTGGAGATGGCACAAAGCGCTTTGATTGGGAGGAAAATCGACTCAGACTGCGAGGTGTCATCGAGAAAAAGTGCAAGCTCGTTTGGAAGGGCGTCACCATAGCTACCTGGCTGTAGACGACCATGCATTAGCTACTAAAGTTTCTCATTTTTTTTTTTTTTTTAGTCGTTTCTCCCCTAATTTCGCAAAGATTCATTTCCTGTTGAATTCTGGACAATCAAGAGAAAAGCATACCACGGACATTCTGTTTAGAATACTCATACTACTGTAAGACTTCCCACAACAATCTCCACAACACAATCATTTTTGTTTCTGTTTTTGTCTTAGTGGGAATCTTTAGCTACTGAATGATGAATTACTCAGAGAAACAACTTTTCCAGTGTTATATCACACAACTCAGTTTGATGATGATGGTGATTGTGAGTCAAAGCATTCGAATGGTGCCACATCACTTTTTTTTAAGCATTCACAGATGCAGACTCCTCCAAGACAGTTAGCAACTGTATGCCATTTTCACTCCAAAAATTAAACAGGAGCTTTTATCAAACCCATCCTGTGACTTTTGCACATCATTTGACCTTGGCCATTAGATTATCATTTCTTTGGATGAGCTAAAACAGCATGACCTCAAGTCTTTTGCAGATAGTCAGAGTATACATTTCTGAGAAAGATAGTCCATGCCGAACTAATCATCCTTCATTAGCAAAAAGTTGGGAGCAATACAAAGTCTTGTTTGACTTCTTAAACAAACTGATTTTAAAATCGTTAACCGCATGAGATCTTTTCATACACAATCCGTACATAATCCGTGTGGAGAGTTGACTTACACTCCGCGTCCCCGGTACCTGGGAATCGACTTAATTACGGGTATTGATTAAACAGGTCCGAAGACTCAAATGTTACCCCCTCCAGGGGTCAATGATTTCTGCGTAGGTTTGATTGATGAACCATACAGGTTGGAGTACTGAAGTAAATGAGCGTCCTCCTGACGATCGTTATCACGGCCAAAATCTACCCAGTTCAATGTTTGGTAAACTACGAGGGACTGATGAGGGGTCAAATCATTAATGAGCAGTAAGTCGGTAATGAAGTTTGGCATGAATGGAGACCACAACCTGTGAAGGGTCAGGGTGAATGCAAAAAAAAAAAATGCAGTGAGAAGTCCATCTGTTTGCCCAATAAAAACTCAATGCAAAAATGAATGGCAAAATTTAAGCTAGGGTAGGACACTTTGTTCACTGCCTTTCTGCATCTATCATAAAGATTAATATCTCCATCTTTGATTTTTCATTACCTGAAATGTCACAAAATGAGGAAATGCTGCAGTGTAGGGAGTATCTTTACTAGATGAATGTATACATGGTGGTACGTTGAGAATGTCTGTTCACACACGGTGGAGGTTGTAACAAAATCAATTCCTCCACAATGGATTTAATTACAACGACCCTCTTCCTTTTCAGGAATCCCCAATGCACTTTGCTAACGCAAGCTCGGTGGTGTACGTCCAGCGAGTTTCGTAGGAGAGTTCAGAAACGATAACATGTATTGATTCCCTCATAAGATACTGTACATTACCTCAGAGCTAGATGTAGGCCCAATACCAATAGCAACAAAAGAATCAGTACTAGTAGCAGCAGTAGTAGCAGCAGCAGCAGTGGTACAAACAGTTGCAGTGGTAGTGGTGGTGGTGGTGTGGGTGGTAGTATTTTATAGTAGTAGTAGTAGTTAGTAATAGTATTAGTAGCAGTACTAGTAGTAGTAGTAGTAGTAGTAGTAGTAGTAGTAGTAGTAGCAGTAGTAGTAGTAGCAGTAGTAGTAGCAGTAGCATCAGCAGTACAAGAGCAGCAGCAGTAGTAGCATCAACAGCTAATAGTAGCAATAGCAGAAGTATGATTGCAGTAATAAAATTGTTATATATATAGAGGAAGAAGTCAAAATAGAACTAACTCAGATAGTAGTAGAAGTAGTAATAGCAGCAGCAGCAATAGTGGTAGTAGTAGTATTAGCAGTTGAACCAGCATAAATAGAAAGCATTGTGGCAGTAGTGCATGGTAGGAATATTAATATCGGTAAACAGTTAAGACAGTTAAAAATGCCTGATATCAGTTTTTCTTGTCTAACTTTAGAAATACAAAAAGGGATTTTTTTTTAAAGAGAAAAGACAGAGAGACAGACACTCGGACATACGAGAAGAGAGAGTAAAGTGCGACTCACTCAAAGCACATTGGCTTAGGACTCAACCAATATTGTGCTCGGTGTGTCAAACATGTTTGCATAGACACGAGAAAGGTCTAAATCTCACACCAATATCTCCATTCCCCCTCCCCCCCCCCACACACACACACACCCTCCTTGCTTTCTTCTTCATCTTTGTTTTCGTTTTTGTTTTTTGCCTTTCTCACTGGAAGGAGCATTATTAAAAATCAGAATATATCAGTGGCGGAGAGTGCAACGTCAATAATGGGAGTCCCTCCCCAGCTGTTAATTGCCCCCAGATGGAGTGGAACGCACTCCACATTTAGCCACCACTTCACAGTGGGTTTTCTTTTTTTTTTCTTTCTTTCTTTCTTCCGTTGCCCAGTCACTAAAAAACGGGAGCGGAGAACAAGCGAACATGATAGGTGATGTAAAAGCTAACCCTCACAAGCATCCTACAGACTGCATACTTCTAGTCTCTATCATCCGTGTCCCTTTCCTTGATCACTTTCTCTTTTGACTAACTTTCTCTTCACCTTTGAAAAATAAAAGGGCCACATACTGCCTTTAAAGGGTATGTACAGTTCTGGTCGAGGTGAGGATTTAGCTTTTAACGTTTTGCGAGATATTCAGAAACCACTCTATGAGATGTCAAAGAGCATGCAGTTCTAAGGGGTATCAAAAGTTTATTCGATGAAAATCGGTTTTGAAATGGCTGAGATATCCAAAAACAAGGTGAAACAAAGAGTTCCTAATAAAGTTGTGGCATGTCGCCTTTTATTATTAGCACTTTTTTGGATATCTCAGCCATTTGAAAACCAATTTTCATCAAATAAACGTTGAATCCTTCTTAAAACTACATGCTCTTTCATATTTCATAAGACTAAGAGGCTTTTCATTCATTATCTCACTTAGGAATGTTCAAATCATGAATCCCCACCTCAACCAGTACTGTACAGTCCCTTTAAAATAATGATCGAACACGCTATTCAAAATACAATTTTTATAATTCAACAATACTAGGTATGCTTATCAATCTACTGCGATTTTCAGCTGAATCAGTCAAAAGCATGAAAGCAAGAGGAGGAATGAATCCTTTTATACTCATTACAGATTATTATGATGATGATGATGATGATTATGACCATGCTTGCGATCATAATCATGATTCAAATTATTATCACATCAGTTACTTCACGCATTATCATTATCATTACTTTTGTAGTAAAGGAATCATAAGGGAGCACATGAATGTCTTAATTCGCACAAAAGCATATGGTCTCATACAATAACATAAACTACAAATGTAAACTGTTACCTGCATACATCCCAGCATGCTTTGGGGGATCTGAAGCGGTTACATAATCCTTTTACTCTCCGGGGATTTGAGTTCACGCGGAGTTTAACAAGATTAATGCAAACTGAACGTTGAGAGATACTTAAATCGTGCTCCCTACCACTCAACCCTCTACCTTTAAAAGTAATCTTATTAATGGTACAGCTCATGGCTTGGACAGTGGTAGAACATCTTCTACTCTATTCAAATGTCATGCGATGTAAAGTTGTGCCACGCTCAGATTTAGTAATGGTTCCATAGTCAGTACAAGGGATAGGTATAATTCCCTTCTACGGTTCCTGGTTTATGTCTTTTATCACCAACATGCACTGATATCAGCTGCTCATCTGGGTTAGCTCTGCCAAATGCATGTTTGAATTATTGATATGTTATGTTTTTTTTTTCTTGTTTTGCTGTCTATTTTTCTTCTTTTCTTGGGGGGGGGGGGTGCAGGGGAATAATGAGAGCTATTGTTTTCACTCTATTCTTGATATTGACTTGATGATTATCTCACCAGCCACAAAACAGAAACCAAAACTAATACTTGAGCAAAACCAAAGCAGAAGCAGATCATGGAGTTTATATACATGCACTAAAACTTTGATAAAAATGATAAAACAGTAAGCCATCACCCCCTAAAGTTAAAGGCAGCTCACAACCCAACGCGGATGGACAGGTGACCAGCGGTGGTCACACCCATTTTAACCCCCTACACCAGGACACCTGCTCCATTGGAAGTCTCGGAGGGGGAAACCCCCTCTGCCATGCTGAAACCGAGCTCACCATGTGAAGAATACATGGTGCATTCAGCATGGGGGGGGGGGGGGGGGGGGGAAGACCGGGATATGAACCTTCCAAAAAGAGGAAGTTTTGTAAAGGAACACAACAGAAAGAAATCGCACATCGCTCAGAAGGACTGAAAACATATACGTATACATCATTACAAACGGAGCGTCATGCAATAAAGGTCACACAATGTGCTTATCCACATGTGGATAATAGGACATATAAATACATATTTGCTTTTGCATTTATACAGTGACAATGCTGAAAAATGGACTTTGATCCATAAGCTCAGCTGATCAATACAAACAGTAATCAATATCTATTCATATCTGAAGTTGTATGCACCTGAACATGAACTTTCAAGTACACTGATACTCCAATGAAGCATGAACTTTAACCCGTTGAAGACAAACTGATTTTCCTATAACACAAATTTCCAATTCACCCCAGCCCAAGAATACTTGGAACTAGTATTCAATGGGTTAAAGATGCAAAAGATCCCTTAGAGCGATGACTGAGCTATCAAAGAGTGTTTAAAGTCACTATATAGGACATTGATTACAAATAGCTGATAAGTTTGGAACATCAAGAAGAGAATTGACTTATGACATAATAATGTCAGATGTATTGGTCAACAGCTCAGATTTATAAGTAAGTCTAACAGGGATTACCTCCTAAAACATCCATACTTTCAGTGAACAAAAACTTGAGATGTGCCTTCAAGAACACGTCCAACATCCAAGACATGAATACAGTTTGGGGGAAACAGACATAAAACATAATATACCCAACTTTGCTTCATCCTCAAAGTAGTCAGAAGTCTGACAAGAAATACATATGTGCATGAACCAGAGAAATGCTGTACGAGTAAGAGCTTAATTGAAAAGAGTTTTTCACAGACAAAATTCAGATTAGATTTCTATCATAATAAATGGAAAAAACATGATTTAAGAATAAACCTCACTGCCCAGCACTGGCATATATTTCACAGAGGTTTGTAGCCACCATGATAGCAGAAAGCTTTTTTTTTGCAATTCTTTTCTTTTTCTTATCTTGTCGGTCAACATGCTTTTGGACCCTAAACATGAAATGTTGCAGATGTCAAATACTTAGAACAAACTGTCAGCTATTTCTCTAGAAATATACAGGTATGCACTTCCCAATAGTAGTGGAACTGTAAAGAGTACTCCCAGGGAAGACGGGCAAAAATACCGTTGAGACAGTTGATAGTGTGAAGGTACAATCTAAAGCTCAAAGACAGACTGGGGATGCAAGCGCATACACATCTTCAAGTACTTCACACTTTATTTTTCGTTTAATGACTCCAGATGAGTCGATTTGCAGTGCCTCCTTCACGTGACCTTAGACCCAGGGGAAGATAAAGTCTACTATTGAGCTCTGATCAAGCAGGGAGGCCACCTCCCTGGATCAAGGTAGCATACGAGGGTCCAAACTTCAGGGACTGTATAACGCATGCAGTACAGTACAGAGCGCATGTTTCGTTGTGTAGGAGCCACATGGGTGGATTCTTTGCTGTAATTCATGTTACCTGCTTGTTTGTAATAAAAGCAAATTCAATCCGCTCCGCCATCAACTCACCGCCCCCCCCCCCCCACCACCCCCATCTACACAATGTTCAGATGTTCAATCAACTTTGCTCCGTCAGGTAACAACAAATCAACCTAATCTCAAGGGGCCCCTTTGCTCTTTCCATCCATCTCCACCAACCCATCCCCCCCCCCCCATCGCTGTGATGCAATCAGTCCCATGTATAGAAAATTGCGTTGGCATCCTTCCTGTACACAGGAACAATTAAACATGAATGACAATTTGCAGGGCAGGTCTTGAAGTCTCGTGCCATCATTCAAGTTTTACAACTGGTCTGACCTCAGGTTATTGATTGTCCCACCATCTCACGGGATATCTCGTTTCAAGAAACTAGCTCGGTTGCCTCCGTGGATATAGCGTTGGCTTGATCCCCACAGAAGACAACTAGTAACCAGGCTCGCGAGCTTAGCACTGATCTACAAAATGGTCATGCATGGCACAGCGCTATTGGGCCTGTTTCGATTTTTGAGATTGGTGCATTCTGAATCATTAGCCGCTGTGATATATTCTGACAAATTTTTGTGCAAGAGGCAACGCAGAACAGGCATTAACCTCTGGAATAGAAAATAAGATTTGAAGTATGTCATGGCACATCATGTGTGTCAGAATGGCATAATCCAATATATCAATCCATTTCAGAACAAAAGACCCCCCCCCCCCAAAAAAAAAAAGTACTCTTTCGTTCTGGTGCAGGCTGATGCAGTTTTGACTGGGTCATGAGGGTAAAAAAGTCCTTGCCAGATTCAACCACAACTCTCACTTGACAGATACACCACATCTTTTCAAGCTACAAAAACAAAAATAGGACAAATAGTGTGTCTAGGTGCAAACAATCGCATCCATGGAGAGTGGAACCAAACACAGCCTACAATTGCAACCTCCCATTCAGACTCAATATCATGGCTGTCTCGTTCACCAAATTAAAAAAAAAAACCACCAACAACAACAAAACCAACATGGATGAAAATTAGGGCACCGCAATTTACAATGACCAGTCATGCAGAGAATAATATATGGGGAAAACATCTGACTTGTATTCCCGACGTAAATTTCTCTTCAATATAAGATGTGAATGTACTGAGACTGCAGGGTGATCTAAATTTGATGCAAGCCTGCAATTAACCCCGGGCATTACCACGGCAACCGGTTTAAATTAAATGCCAATGCCATTTTTACACACAGCGACCCTGAAAGGGTTAAAATTACCTATATGACCTATGTTTGTGCATGTACGTTCTTCTGATTGCAAATGAAACTATTCAATAACATTTCCACAATGGCTGATTGGGGGGGGGGGTGCTCACAAGGGACAGACATGATATATTTTTAGACATTTGTTCACATTTGATTAATTCCTGTGGATCTTAGGGCAGCCATCCCTGATAAATGAAAAATGGTCTACTCAAAAGACAACCCAATCTAGTTCAAAATGCATCATAAGAAATAATTTCAAGACTTTACTTTCAATGTAAATTTTCAATGTGTCATTCCCCATTCTCCATGAAAACATGTGTTTGTGGGGGGGGTGTAAATGCTTGGAGGAGAATTTGATAAGATAACTACAAAGGAATCCTACTTCTAAGACTTCCTGCCTTTGAATTGGATGTCTTGAATGGTATCAAGAAATCATCAACATTTTGCCATCTGAAGGCCTGCTATTACAGGGAGGGTCAATTTATCTTCTACATCTTATGCTCTCTTCTAAACCCCCTTCCCCTACATTCAAATGATTAAAGTTTACGAGTGTTTACCTTGTATCACTTTGGTAAACATTCCTGTTGGATTGGCCCTCGTTGTTTACCAAAGCAAAACGAAAGTTCTATAGGCACAGGACCTCCAATTCATTGAGTACTTAATCCTATCTACTATACATGGAAAAAGAGGGAAAACTATTGGGTCCAATTTGAGAAGTAATTTGTGTGGTATGGGGTGAGAAACTGTACTGGCATTTGGGCTAAGAAATGAGAAGAAAGGTCCACATTTCAGAAGGAATTCCTAATACCCGATCATTATGGTCAGAAGGGGCAAAAACCCTATTGTTGTGTGGAAATGATCCATTCTCACCATATCATGAAACACTGGACTACCATGGGGGTCCTTACCTCTACGTTTCTACTGTTATGGGTGCCTTAATGAGCCATCTTCCCTGACAAATGAAAAGGGGGGCAGCATTAAACCCCTCTCGAACTTCAAAGGGGTTCCAAGAAGACCCCCTTGTGGCCCTTTTGTCAAAGGGTCTAAAAGGGAGGATCCAGCCTTGTGGGGAATGATGAGCAAAGGTGAGGTGATAATAGTGGAAGCGTCCAGGTAGTGAAAATTTCATAAGTAAGGTAAGGCCGGTTTAGATGACCCTCTTTCAAGCAGTCAATGGTGTTTGTATTGATCTTTGTTGAGTTGCTTTAATCCAATTGCGTAACACCAGGATTCTACCAAGGAAATCCCCATCTGTTTGGAAAACAGTTGTTTGTTGGAAGTTACGTTGTGTGCTACTTAAAAATGGAGAGTGATCGCAGGAATTTGAAAGCCTCGACTGATATAACACGATGAGCACTCTTTAAAAAAAAAAAAATCTGCCCAGAGCTGTCAAGTGAAAACTGTACGGAACTTACAAGACTAATTCTTGTATCAATATAGTAAGACTATACAGAGTCTAATCCATCAAATTCTCAAATCCTAATAATTCCGCCAAATTGGTTGAGGAATAGAGAAAGAGAAACACGACCCTTGTATTGGCAAACACTTGAATTATGGAGGGGAAATGAAGCTCATGCCAGTATCTTCTAGCGTTTTTCTCCTTTTAATCTACATTTGTGAATGATTGTAGGAGCATGTATTTGCATACTCTTGAGCTAGATTTTCAAGCAGTGTATGAATCAGTACAACCCCTCATTCATGATGCTAACAAACTACCATGCATGATTCAAATCATCAATCAAATGACACAGAAGCAACGTGCAGCAACATATGCCCCTGCAAATTAACATTGGATATTCCAAACATATTACGCACTTCACAATAAGACATCTACTCTTTTTTTCCCAATCATACACAGTTCTGAGATTCTGATACTACTAAATATGAATGAAAGGTGACATGAAGAATGTTATGTAATTTTCTTTGAATAATGGCATATGTGCTGAATAACGTTTTACAATAATAAAGAAATAAACTTTTTAGAAGAACAAGTTTCATTGAGTACATTTTAAAACAATGTTCTTGTATTCTTTTAGAAGCAAATGAATGTAACAACCAATCTGTAACACTTATTTGCAATAATGCAACACCATGGAAACAAATAGAATAAAGTACTGTATCAAATAAAAACTTCTTCATTTTGGGGGTTATTTATTATTTTTTTTTTTGGTAATTTCTCTTTTGTGACTCATTTCTCATCAATTGATGCCAAGGACAAAATGAATGGTGGTCAAAGATCCCGACACCAGAGCCGCCCGCTAAAAGAACGCGAGATGGGATCGATAAAGAGGGAAAGTCCTCGCCTCCCTGGTGTGGGATCGCCATGGCAACCTCGTCTCCCATTACCTTGATCCATATTGTCCGGGGCATATCAATGGGGATCAGTGGATGACTTTGCAGTCATTTTCCCATCAAATCTCCTCTTTCCTCTGTCTACCATTCATATTTTTCACACACTCTCTCGCTCCACTGGGAACTGGATCGCTATGAATCACATCATTATACGCTAGGGACTGGAATGATTTTCAACACCTTTCACGAAAAACAAAACTCACAAAACAAAACAAAATATAATAGGAAAAGCATGACAGAAATGCACAAAAGTATCATACTTATACTTCACACATTTTTTACTTTATACTATGTACTGCCCCTGTTTCATTCATATGATTAACAAACAAACAAGCAATGCTCTGTTAAGCCTTTGAAACAGAAATTCTGGGGATCATTAGTAAATGGGCTTCTAGGATCAAAATGCGTATTTAGCCGGTAAGGGTTTGTCCAAATTTAGGTTATTTTGCAGTGATTAGAATCAGCCCTGCTTTCAAAGATTAATGGAACGAACCAGTTGAGCAAATATATTTCTGAGAATTTGGACATTTTTTGTTCCTGAATATACCATTCTGAACTTAAAAATAAAAATCACTCGTAAAACATTGCAGAATACCATATGTCCCCTAAAAAATTAAAACGGGACCCTCTGCATCGGTTACTTTTAAAACTAGTGAATCAATTCAAATACAATTTCAGGGTATGAAACTATAACTTATTACCCACATCTTACAGAAAACCCAATCCAGTTTGCTTCAGTAGTCAAAGAGAAATGAGGATCTTTTTTAAAGAGTGTGTCAGGAATCCCTTCCCTCCCACTTCTGTCCATTGTGTTCACACAATGTGGTTCTGAGACCATCCAAGTGCTAAACTAGGAAGAAGCAGACCCATGACACGCTTTACAATGATCCACGTTTCTCTGTGACCACTTAACCAAATTGAATGGGGGTGTTGAACTGCAAAATATAGGTAAGATGTTATATTTTTAGATCCTGAAATAGCATTCAGACATTTTAATCATATTGAAAGTTATCAATACGGAAATTTGATCGCAATTCTTTTTTGGGGGAATATGACTGTAGACATGACTATTAAATTGACTGTTTGTACATCTGGTGGGCAGATATTAATCTACATGTTCATAAAAACAACTAATAATGTTGATGAAACCCCATTAGCTCATATATAGGAAATTCTTTGAAATTACATCCACAGCATCATTATGAATATTTCTACAAAGGTAGCACAGGTGCAGAACATCGATAAATATGTTCAAAATTAGACTTTTTCAAACCAAGGTCCTGTCATCATCAGTGATGTGACGAATGTTTTGAAACTGTCCGACTATAATGGCCATTTCCTAGAAATAGACGTAGGTTAGCTGGCATCCACTAGCAGCCAATATCAAATCGCACCAGATCATATTAATGCATGCCTACAGCTGTACTATGATTCATCTTTAGTCTAATGGTAAGGGTTGTTGACCTCATCTTCAAAATGATAAAGCAAGGTGGGGGGGGGGGGGGGTGAGGGGAGGGGAGAAGTGGGAGGGATCTAAACCACCGAAGCAGAAGAATGATGATTACAAAACTTTTGTACCAAATCATGCACATCAAAATGATTCAAGTTTCAAACTATGACAATTCTTGCTAAATGTAACTGGGAGGTATCACTATACATGTAATATATCAAAGAGATGAGGGAATTTGAAATCAGGAGAGACACACATGAAATCTCTGCATTTTTCTTTTTGGCAAGATCATGAACTATTTTTATATGAAATTTGTGATGCACCATGCACCATGCACTGTTCACACTTTGACACATTCTGCCGAATTAAGTTTCATCTGAGTATGACATTTGAAAGATGATATTGAGTTTTTGATGAGGAGGAGGGGCATCATTTTGGAAGGTATTTTTGGTTTTCAACAGAGTGACTTAACAGTGAATGCAAGAAGATGACTTTCATTCACAGGGAGGCAGCTTCGCCTTTGAAAGTGATAGTGAATGTCATTCAGTAATGAGCCAGTGACTGGCAGCGCTCGCGAGAAACGGGGACAACCACCAGCACCACGTAAAACCAGCTCTTCCTCTTTAACCCGTTGAGGACGAGTCCCTAGTATACTCGGGCAAGCGTCTATGGGAAATGCGTGTTGTAGCAAAATCAAACCGTCCTCAACGGGTTAAAATTGATACATGGGATGACTTCCAGAGGTCAATTTGAAACTAGGTAGAGTAAACATCAACCTTGTTCGAGTGGATGGGCTGGGCGAACGACAATTAAAAGCACGCATTTGAAAGCGCAAAAGCTGTTGCTGCTCTGCAGAACTCCTACCACGGCAATTCTCCCCTCTCGCGCGGCAGTTCAATTTACTTCTTGCTTAACTGAGCACATTTTTCTCTGATAAATAAAATGCGAGGACACACCAATTAGTAATTATCTCCCATAAGAGTCATCATTTGCCACTCACAGTCGATTCCTCCCCCCCCCCCCCCTTTCCCTCCCACCGGTAAGAGTGCTTTCAAACATTTTGATGTTGTTTGCACAAAGTATCAATAATCGAGAACATCATTAGCCCAGTCTGCAAAATATTTCCCCTTCATGCAAAGTGAGCTCAGGCTCATTAATGGTATTATTGGCCTCTCTTTGCTGTGAACAATGTTTTCTACCTCTGAGCACTGAACATGTGTGCTGTGGCTGAATGACAACATACAAATTGTTTCTTTCTGTCAGTTATTACTGTTGGTAAAAAACTGCACATTCTCGGAAACGAAAATGTAATCATATCAGGAAAATGCATCCTTGACCAAAGATTGATCCCTATTATTTTGTTTTTAGTGAAGATTTCCATTAAAATTGAATTTTTCACTTTATTCACCATCGGTCAGGAGGTCAAAGGAAATTCAGACAGAATGAATATCCTCATTTGACGAGATTTTTAAAAAGAAGAAGTAGGAAGCTGGCAAAATTCTTCTGGTTCCACATCTGATACAGAATCTCCCAAAGTTTGAGATTTGAGCAAGAAGCAATTGGCAGCTGGTAACATTCTCCTTAATGCTCATAACTGTTAAAACCAGTGGCGTTATTCAAATTCTGCAACAGCGTGTCAACAACTCTGTGCTAGTGCACAGCACGAGCTTTTTTTTTTATTCTGTGCATGAAAAACGTGTAGCACTATCCTTATCTCTAGACTATTATATTTTTGTGGATTTTCTCAGCAATGGTTACTTGTTGGCTTGTTGGACACAAGAAATATCAAGTTACAAGCTCTGAAATGCATTTCTATCATAAAGTGGCAATGTTTTCGTCACAACAGAAAGAGAAAATTTGTATGTGATTACCGCATACAAAGCTCTGCACCAGAAGTGCACCTGACCACACGTGCAAAATTTTTACATTTATATGTAATGGGGGAAATTCTTCCAGTTTGGGCACTTAAAATCATGTGGGACAGTTGCACTCCAG
Source organism: Diadema setosum (assembly GCF_964275005.1). Lineage (NCBI taxonomy): Eukaryota > Metazoa > Echinodermata > Echinoidea > Diadematoida > Diadematidae > Diadema > Diadema setosum. The sequence goes on from NC_092706.1 coordinate 11,329,289, forward strand.
AAATGCCTCCAGGTTTGATATTCAAATGCAGCAAATTAGCTAAAAATAAAAACAAAATTTGATGACTGGGAAGAAAGCCCAAACCTTTTTGGATGGCATCAAATCAGCTCGTTTCCTAGTCCCATGGCGACCTTAATCTAGCCATCTTTGTTACAGAACCTGCTTCATGCAAAAATCCCTACTATTGCTTTTCTCACAGAGATGAAAAAAATATCATATTTCTTGAATCCCTTCCAAGGAAGAACTTTCTCCCGTTTCCTTCGGAGGATATACAATACCCGAAGCAACGGCAAACATCCTTGATTTACTTCTGAAGGGGTGAAGAAGGTGATATAGCAAACAAAACAAGTGAAGATTATGAAGCTTAGACGAAACGCTCATATCTGTGCTACAGGGCTATTGCAAGGTGCCCGCTAAAAGCCGTATCAGGTAACCTACATCCAGAAGGTCAGCATTCTCTATTTTACAATTTGTCACTATTTTCCTGTTGCCTTCAGACAACATAAATTTTGTCCTTGGAGTACATTTTCTATCCATTCTATTCAGCAAGAAAAATGGCCGTCTGCATGAAAGGCTGTATCCTTAATAACTTTTTGGAAATTTGATGGCCATGATGTAGTGCTTTCATGACCAAGATGGAGAACAAGGTGATATTCATTATGAAATGCTTGTCAGTGAATGTTTTTCCATTTTCCATGAAATGTTTTGCAACCATCACACAAAATGAAAAAGCCAAGACATCTGGTAATACATGACGTAGAGCAGTAGCACTTGTAATTGAAACTGATCACAATAAATGTGCTTCAAATGATTACAACTACAGGACAACATTGCCAGTAGTTGCAACTGATTGGCTCTTGGTGCATTGCTATGGTAATTACAAGATCTTGGTTGCACTGGATTGCATGTGCACCAGTATGTTGTGTATGTTGTGGGTGTTGCGTACATGTACATCACATATATGTGTAGGTGTGTATGAACAACCACATCAGTTCATCATGAACCTGTTCCCTACCATGAGTATGAAATCTCCATAGACTATACACACGACCCGCCAGGTTGCCTGTTTGGTGATACCGGTAGTGCCGAGGAATGAATGTACAGCATGGACTACATTGATGCATGATGATACAAGGACCAAAAGTGCATTGAGGAAAGTGATGAGAGATGCTGTTGGTATGTTTGGGGGGGAGAGAGAAGGGGGTGGATGGGGTAGGGTGGGGTGGGTGGAGAGAGAGAGAATGACCGGCAGCCAGCGGAGAGGATGTCATCAGAACTATGTCATCTTCATCACTTGCAGCAGACGGGACCTGGCTCGGGTTTCCGCAAGTTCGGCACGTCTACCACACACACACACACGCCTCCGCAACAGCACAATTTCATTACTCATCAGCCACACTGTATGCGAAATGGCCGTGTCGCAAAAGGCAGCATGAATGTTGGCAAACCGCTGCCACAAGATTATATATACCGCCTCCGAGTGCCAGCATCATCAGACGTGGTCGTCACGACGATTCATCACGGCTCATCACCCCACCCAATGGACTCAAGATCATCAATGTTGGCTGATAAACACCTTGTCCCTCAACAAAATTTGAAAACAATCGCATCACTTTTCCATGTGGGCACTAATTCCCCTTTTCAGCTTCTTCTCTTTTATTTTCTCCCCCCCCCCCCCTCTCTCTCTCTCTCTCTCATTCATTTTGGTAGAAATGAAGTAGAAACACATCCAGAAAAAAAATTCAGTCAGATCATTGACTGAAATCGTAACTGCACGATCATTCTTCAGTTTACCAATGCAATGCCATCGATACATTCTATTGCCTAGCGGGAGATGATAGTCCCATAAACAACAGATATTTCTGGTCTTACCTGATTGACATATGAGCGGATGAAACGGGAGAAGTTACAGGAGGCCACATGGAAGAGAAAAAAGGGAGAGACAACATCACAAATGGTTATTAAAGTAATTTGCAACATGCATAGAGCGAGGCGATTTACGTCAATGAGATTTACACTAATGCTGCTATTTATTCGGCATTTATCAATTACCAAAGTGGCGAAGCTTATATGCCTCTACAATATAGCATGAAGAATTTGTCCAACTGGCCTAATGTCATCACTCTTCACAGAGAGATGACAGAAAATAACAAAATGGATTATCATTATTATCATCATCATCACCATCATCATCATCATCATCATCATCATCATCATCATCATCACCATCATCATCATTTACTTATTTATTTGGCACTTTATCATAATATACCAATAGAAAATCATATTACATGATATGAAGAATGTGGTGATTCTAGGTGCATACCGCTGGTTGCCAGGGGAGGAAAAGGCAAAATTAATTGCTAAGGCTCGAAGCCTTCCTCCCCATCGGTGCAACGGCTGAGCAAAGAAATGTTACATACATATGTATACTATATGATTTACACACTGTCTCTGATTGCCACTGGATTAAGAAGAATGATCAAAATCTTCCTCCCCCACCCTCGCATCTATACAGTACTCCTCCCCATCCATGTGTCTTGTGTGTGTGTGTGTGTGTGTGTTGGAGGGGCGAGAAGAAAATAGACTACTCTTCTCAAGCAGAGAATGAAATGCCCCCCAAATTAAAAACACATCTGATCTCGCCTCCCGCCAGCTATTGTTTTCCTCCGCCCAATCGAATAATCCCTCCGTCACTTTTGCGTCAAGATGCCCTCCTTTCTCTTACCGCTACCCCATTCTATCCCTCCTCCTCTCCCCTCCCCTCCCTCCTCCGGCAGCCGAGCAAGCCAGAGAATCCCCGGTGTCAACTACACGGCAGAGTCCTGCGAGTCGTAGCAGGCAGAGAAGCATCGTGCCTAGCGACACGGGGCTCAGCGGGATGCGGCCGAGGTGTCTTTTTCCCCCCAAAGCTTGCCCCTCCCCTTCGCCCCTGTTGATGGTGTTGGGTAGAGCTTTTCCTCCTACGAGCTGCTGGATGCATCAGCCTTGACTCACTGGCAATGCTGAGCTACCAACCCTGTTCACACTCAAAACATAAGCCTCCTCAAACCTCCAATTATCCCTCTGATTTGCCTTTGTCTTTTCCAATCCTAATTTACACCATTATAACCCCACTTTTGATCCCTTCTTTAAAACTTTTGCTTTATGTGTTTTCCCTCTTTTTCATACAAGGCAACCTTCTTATAGAAAAACCCTTCCCCCTCTATTTCTCTCAAATTCGATCGGAAGGTATGTGCAACGTCCAGAAAAAGATCTTGTTCAAAAGCTACTCCATGCTCAAATTGATTGAGGTAAATTATGTAAACACAGAGAATGATAGGAGGTTCATCAACTGAACATGAATTAGAAAATTTACAGAATTTTGACGTTCACTTACGCTTCCACAAAATGGTGATATCCCACACAGATTGGTTGCATGTGTGGTTAAAACCCCCACTCAGTGCAATTTAGATGGATGATGGTGATGCCATAATATCTCAAAACTCTGCAATGTATGCGCAAAAAGAAATCTCACAGACAATATGTTCTGGTAAATCATCTAGCATCTACCACCTCCATATAAGCCATAATTCTTATATCAGTTCTACTCTACGAGAAATTGATGCAAATGATGCCCTCATTCTGTTTTATGTAATGTCAAGGCAAGGAATTGGAAGGGCAAATTTTGCTCAAGTTTTACTGTTGCTGTTTGTCAGATGCTGTTCTACTGAGTATTCAATCCAGGGGACATGAACTTAAAGGGGCAGTTCAGCTTTGACTCAAATTTCAGCAAAGAGTTGCAAAGAAGGGAGTATATTCCTCAAATTTCATTCCGCTTTTTCCTTCTACGTTGGCCTCACAAAGACACTTTCAATGTTTTAAGAATGCCAGCATTCCAGCGAGCTGTCCGCGGAGTATAGTGAAATGCCTGCCTCATGATTCATCTCATTTCAACTCAGAGTTGCAGTTTAGATCATAATATCAAGTCACCCGAGGCCTGTAACAGAGTGTTGAAAAAATGGAGGCCAACCACCTTTGAGAGGGCAATGCAGCCTCCCAACACATTCTAAAATCTTCTACAACATTCCACATGTAGGCGGTACTTCATGTGATTATTTGAGGCATCATCAACTTAATTTTTCAAATGCCCAGAAGCAGACTGGATGCCTTCTACATAAAAAACCATACTTCTTTTTTTTCAGGATTTGGAATAAAAACAAAACAAAACATAGTTGATGCTGTGAGTAATCATTCAAAACAGAGTAAGCACAATGACCAGTTACCTCTTTCATCAAATTCTACCCGTAGGAAATTAACCTGAAGGTTTTCTCATCATATTAATCCAACTCATGGATGCAGATATACCCATCTCTTCCCTTCAAGGGATATAGATGAAAAGAAAGAGGTGACGTATTTACGGACGCATTTAGACAGATTATTGCCAGTAAAATGGATAGATGACTTTCAATGGATATCTTGCCAAAGGAATTATGCTCACTACCCTCAGTGTCAACATTCCAAAAGAATCTATAAAAGTTTCTATATTGTTTTTTTACTTGGAACTGATACAATTTTGATCATGTAAAGCACACTCATCGCTTTGATTTTAATAGAAATGCGCTACTCAAAAGACTGTATTATCATTATCATTAGCATTTTCACTACAGATAAAGGTTTAATATATGGGATAGAGATATAGAGAGATACATAGAGATAGAGATATATAATAGGCAGAGATAGAAATGAGAGATAGACATAGAGATAGACATAGATATAGATTTAGAGGTAGAAATACATTGCACAGATAGGTCTATTTTTCACATACACATGCTGATACATCTGTTTCGTGATTTTTGGTAAAGTGCAACAGACCCGTGACTCAGGATCTCCACAAATACCTATCAGGTCCACCAGACAGAACTGATATTCCCGGCAAATGAAAAGAACCTGCACGGGGCAACAAATTGGTGGACAAATAGCCGCAGCACTATCCGCTGACCGATCATAACCACCAGGATTTCTAAGAATGTGATTATGGGATGTGGCAATAGAGAGAATATGTGTATCACACGTGAAATGCATTTCGTATGAGTATCACACATGAAATTCATTTCACGAAACTCATACCTCTAAACAGATTCCTTAGCCATTCATCACACACAATACAAGTATTTGCAAAAGAAAAAAATACATTATATTAAATTCAGAGTACATCTCTTTTATTATGAACTCCAATTCACAGCAGTTGTATGGTTACAAATAAATGAGGAAAAGTGAACAACATAATTCTTTTGATTTAAATGCATTACAAAAACACAAGGCTCATTGTTATGGCATTGTCAGGGGACTTTGAATTGTGACTCAGGTACAAAGGAATGATGTCATGGTGGATGTGTCTACATGTATTGGTTAACCTATATATGAACAGATATGTTTGATGGTATTTGTATGAAAATAGTATGAAACATTATATTATGCTTTTATTTCTCCTTACTGTACACTTTTACTTGGTATTAAGTAGAGTTGGGTCTTGTCTGAAGAAATGCAGGATGGTCTATATGGAGGGTTTGAGCATGCAGCTGCAACGCGCTCAAATTCTTGTGCAACATCCTCAAAAGCCGCCAACATGCTATGCAACATCGTAAATAATTGGCAACATGCTCAAAATACGATGTATTTAAACATGTGAAAAACATGTGCACAACTTGATGCAAATCATCAAATTACTTAGAAATTTGTGAGCAAAATATGAGACAGAACATCAAGTCCAAGCAGCACAACCAGAATAAGTTGTGCAATACTGTGCGCTATGAACTCGTGATGTGCACAGAGTGCACATACAATTTCAGCAATATTCTCACATTCAGAGCTTGAAAGATGCTCAGATTTCAAGGTGTGTACCATCCTAGAGTTGACAATCTTTTCACACCCTGCCTCATGCTACTGGCACGAAGAGAAATTGTACTACTTCTATCATCGATGTCGGTCAATAGCAGTCAAGAGTTTCTCTCGGGCAGATAGTTCTGGGTCTAGTGCGGACAAAACACACACACATGTGTTTGGACGGAGCCAACATGCCCGTACCTCATTAAGGCAAACAAAGTCTGATTCCATTTGCTGGTAATGCATGCTTGATGCCACGGACACGGCAATGTTACCGTCGGTGGGTTCATCGTGTGGGACTGAGCGCCATTCGTCTGCAACGCCAGTCATTAATTGATCTCTGCTATGACAATGGCACAGCATGAAGCGAAGCATGTCAATATGGGCATGCCAATAATGTTGGGCCATGAAGACGGGCAGGACAGGTAGTAGTGGTAGTAGTAATGATAGTGGTAGTAGAATAGTAGTATTGATAGTAGTAGTAATGATAGTGGTAGTAGAATAGTAGTATTGATAGTAGTAGTAGTAGTAGTAGTAGTAGTAGTAGTAGTAGTAGTAGTAGTAGAACACCTGAATGTAAGAACGACCCAAGTCCAAATTTGGCTATCGCCTTTGGAAACCATTTACAAAGTCATGCAAATACAGATAATCATTCAAGTGACTGTTTTATACTATTCAAATTTGTATGAATACCATCCCAATAAATGAAAATACTAAAAGCAGTAGGAAGTTATTTATTCATTTCTATTTTTCCTAAAATTTCTCTAATGGTCTTGGGTCATTCTTATATTCAGGTATTCAGTAGCAGTAGTGGCAGTAGTAGTAGCAGCAGAAGCAGCAGCAGCAGTAGTAGTAGTAGTAGTAGTAGTAGTAGTAGTAGTAGTAGGAGTGGTAGTGGTAGTGGTGGTAGTAGTAGTAGCAGTGGTTGTAGTAGTAGTAGTAATAGTAGTGGTAGTGGCTGTAGTAATAAGTAGAGGAGTAACAGTACTAGAAAACTAGATTAGAAACAGTAGTACAAAGCATCAGCTGAGATAGTGGAAGTCACAGCAAAATGAAGCAAGAAAAATTATGCAAGTTAAAAACTACAAATATTTGCCTTCAAGTCGAAAAACATCCCCACGCAATCACGTCCCCTTGATTCTGAATGGGCCCAATCTTTCCTTATCAATTCTGGAGATCAGAGTTTTCAAAGCAAAAAGCTATTATCAGTCACACCACTTACTACTACTCCCCTAACCTGATGCAATTCCTATACAGAAGTGCACAATTACCTAAAAAATGAACAAAATGTTTGCAGGCAGTCCAATCTACCCGTACAAATGCTTGCTATTCTCCACATTGTTTCTCTGCAAGATAGTCCACTCGTCGGCCTCAGCGAACCGGATCGGGGCATACAAAGTCCCATTGTGCGCGGCGTGCGCTTCAGCAGACACCCCCCGCTTGACTCGTCGACCTTGAGGGGATGTTCGCCATTTTGGAGCAGCAATTGAAGAGCAAGGGCAGGAATAAACATCCTAAAATGTCATAGTCTTCAGGTTTATCTCAGTTTTTAAACACTCCATTTTCAAATATATTAGAATGGAGGAAATTATACAAGAGAGAGAAAAAAAAAATATAAGCTTGACTATACTGAAAAATCGCCCCCCAAAAATTCATTCAAAAAATTCTCTACAAATATTTATCCCCATAAATGGTGATTTACAGGTGTACTCCTTTGCAGGTATCAAATCTCAATAACCAGTAAAGCACATATCAGGATCGGCAAAAGACATTCACTGAAAAATAAATCAAGTCCAAACCTGTCCCCAAGATCAATCATCTATAGACATAAAGGGAGATGATAATAGCCTCACCACAATGTTCATTTTTACTTTTTCTTAATGTTTGATGTACAGGCTCCCTTTTGATGTAAACATCTAAATTGTCCCGCCATGTTAACCCTACACCACATCAAATACTGTGATAGGGTTAGTTAAATGAGATACAGGAGAGCATTTGTAGCTCTTTCTCTCAAAAAAGAAATAATCAATATTAAGTACTGTACCTAATACCAAAATTCGCCCAAATTTGACTGTTTGCAAAATGGATCTAGGTTTCTACAAGTAGCCGGCAGGTGAATTTTGGATGGCTTACTGTATATTTGCTCTAGAAAAGAAAAGCATAAAGGTGTAATGCCCTTATTGGTTCTTAATCAATTCATTCTTACGAGTCATTTGAACCATCTCTGTACAAAATAATCAACAATAAACATTTTTCATTGTAAAGATATTTCTACATTGGTTTCAAAATGACAAGGGACACTGAATTTTAGAATATTAGAAAACATGTGATAGACTGTCACTGTCACATCCCATTTTGGACCTCTCTATGCCACTGTGTATGCAACAGTTTATTTTCTGAATTGCAAGGTCATCTGAAAATCTCACCAATCAGATTTATCATGGAGATTATTCCTAAAGCTCATGGCAAAGTGACTTGTATGCAAGCTAAGGTTCAACCTAAAATGAATGGTAGAAAGGATCCATGCTTCATGTTCTCTATAATCATTTCCTAATCAAATTTAACAAAATTAAATAGTGCAATGAGATAATTCCACAAAATTTAACATATTCTTTCCCAGTGCTATATTTAGGCACTTTTAAATTCCCAGTCAATTCACTCTATGATTGTACGTTGTGTTTTGTTTCGTTTTGTTTTGTTTTTATGGGGGGGGGGGTATCTTTCTGAGTCTCGAAATATCACAAGTCATATCTAAACTATGTTCTCATAAACCCAAATACTGTCATTGCTATGCCATAAATTTTGCACAATGTTTTCCCTTCAAGTGACAGACCACAAGGGAAAAAAAAATGCCTCTGGCACCCTTCAAGGAGGAGGCATATAAAAATGATTCAAAACTATACTCTAAGATTTCATCATCCACCATAATAGCGGCAGGTCATCGTATACGTATCAAATATCCACCTAGCTCAGGCAGAAAATTTCATCAATTCCATCAGCATTCTAAAGGTGTCACGCAAACAAACACATCAAAGAGAGAGACATACAACGCGTACTAATTAAAAATGAAATATGTTACTTTCCAAACATGATACAAAATCTATTGTTTACACATGAGCTTTTATGAGTGTTGAATTCTCTGCTCAACATACTATATGAACAATCAAAACTATTTTCCAGATTGGGGAGGGGGAGAAAAATTACATACTATATAGTTCTGTTTGCCCACAAAAAAACTAAAAACTAAAAAATGATGTCACCTTGGTATATCTATTTTGAACACCTTCCCCTCGGATTCCCCTGAAAGTACCCAGAAAACCCTGTTATATTTGCTGAACATTTGGTTCTGGTTTCAAAGCTACTGTGTACTTATGAATCTAGTCTCACTGATCAGTGCTGGGTTCAGCAAACAGAAAAGAAAGACTTTATCACTGATGTGACGGCCACTCCAAAAAGATATGACATGTTTCATTTATCATCACACTCCCTAAACATAACTTCCTTGATATGATGTAGGTTGTCTTCAAGTATCACCTTTGCATCAACACATCATTCCTATAAAGAGAAAAAAATCAGGAAAAATAAAAAAACACAAAATATATGCTTTACACATCATTGTAAAATCTCTCTGTGATCAAAGACTAGATAGAACAATGAGTTATGAACAAAATTAGACATTTTCAGTGTGAGAAGTCCAATGCAAAGACTTTACTCACTCTGCACTGAACTTCCCACTCCCAGATGCAATAAAACAAGGCTGATGTAAGCTGCAGACATCTTTGATAAAAGCTGTAATTCCATCTGAAGCATGGGTACTTAGGGAAATCCCCCGATTAAAAAAGAAAATACACAACAAAACACACATGTAAAGTGTCAATTTTCTTTCGAAATTAAACAAAAAGACCATGCATGGATCAAAAGGTGCCCTTTCAAAAAGCAGGAAACATAGAAAACCACAACTTGGATCTAAATCAAACTGTCAGCATACATCACTGCTTCTGTGCAGACTAATGAATGAAGTTGAATGAACTGAATTAAGACCGTGTTTTCCTCCCTTTTCCGTACTGTGACATACCAACATAAGTAATATGCATGTGTGTGTTTTTATGCAGATGCATGATTGTGTTTACATATGAAGGGTTGAAGTGCGAAAACCAATATATCAATTTTGATCATCTTGATACATTTGAAAAGAAAATGATTAAAATATGTGTGATAATTTCAACAATATCTTCAAAAATATTTGACTACAAAATAAGAGCAGCAGCATTATAAAAGATTTAACTCATCTCTATTTGATGACAGATTGAAAATGATATTCATCTCTTTTTGCATTTCAACTTTTCATACAACTTGCCAAGATTTTATTTACCAAGTACTGCATATGGCATACATTTCACAAACTTTGCGAGTCTGGTGCTATTCGCAAATTTTAACCACGCACGGAAATATCCATTCTGATCCTGACATGAATGCGATGTGCATCTGTACATTTCCTTGTTCATTTACTGCCATGCTCCATGATTGCAAATTCGATCATTCGTGAAATTATCAGGAAGTTCTGAATTGCGTAGGATTAAACTTGCTAAAATACATGGCATATATAGAGTATCCAATTATCATCTCCAAATATGATATGTAAAACTGTACTTTGTGCCTCTGCTTCCTGTTTAGATGACTGTCTGTGTCTCTTTTGGTCCCAGCTAGAAGCTATGTGGGAAGAAATCCTTTGTAACTCCAGTAATCCGCTTTTACATCGCGCTAAACGGATCATCTCTCCTTTCGTAATGAAGGGGAAAGCAATATACATGCCGAAGGGAAGAGGAGATAGAAAAAGAGAGAGAGAGGGGGAGAGAGATAGAGAAATGAAGAGAAGGGACAAGTCATCAACCACTTAGTACCCACAGTACAAATGGGATACGGAGAAAGGTATACAAGTTTTGTAAAGTTTGAATACATTTTGTTGTTGATGTTGTTTGGCCTATTTCTTTCATTGTTAAGATTATTGTGGACAGGAACAAAAAACATTGCAAGTTTGTTTGTGGCTTCAGAATCCTAGTCCAATCCTGCACATTTTTGTAGAGTGAGGGTGTGCACCTACACAATAATTAATGGCCAACCTTATATCCAAGAGGTCTGCTCAGAGCAAGAATGGAGAAGAACAGAACTACTGATGAGGAAAAAGTTGCAAAACAAGATAAAATTCAGTTAAAATAATTGTGACCAGAGCAATAGTCATAACAACAGCTTGTCCTTATATATTGTGTTTCAGCTCTCCACCATTTCATTAGAACTATACAAGAGCAACTCACAAGCTATCCTCCTTTTAGGGGAATCAAACAAATGTCTATCTGCATTATATTGGTCCAGGGTGACATGATTCTGTACACATACACACATATAGATGCTATCTTTGAGCCACATTGACATTCAGCTTCCTCCCAAGCCCCCGTTTACTTCACATTTGGGGAGAGCAGAGCACTGCGGATTGGAGGGTCTTGCTCCAGTCCTGTAACGGGGCTTGAACCACAGACCTCCTTATAGTGAGTGCTGTCCCCTAGACCACAACACCTCTAACTCCTCTCCTGCAAAGAACATCATTTGAAGAGTTTGAACGCAAAACAGGTTGAGTGCTATTTGTACCTATTTTAGAGTAAAACCATCACATAGAACAAATTAAAATCTTTTCATTAATACCTCACTTGTTAGATAACAAGGAATGTTCTAGCAGTTATGATTACAAATATCCCATATTTTCCCATGAATTTCTGGGATTTTTAAAAATAGTTTTAATCACAAATATCTCAAATTAACAAGAATGGAGTTAGCTCGTTTTGCGATTAAACTCTTTCTTTCTCTCCATTGGTGCTAGATACTGCCATGACCTTAGTAAATGTCAGAAGCTTCACTAAGAGGATTATGTGATGCTGTACCTATACATAGCAGAGTTTGAAAGCACAAGTGACTTCATACATCATGGGACTGACCACAATTCTTCTAAGGTCTCCATTGGGTGTCCTTTCAGAAGAGTCAGTCACATTCAAATGCCCACTTGGTGATTCACAGCCCTTCTTTTTTCTTCAAAACATTGTGACTTTTTCAAGATGAAAGGGTACTTGAGCCCAGACCAAAACTGGATAAAACTAATGAACCTAAACTGGACAGAATCAATGAATATACTGTCACAACAGAAATTACAATACTATATAATACAGGGAAAAAAAAGTGACTGATATGACGCTCATCTTACAATTAGGAGGTCTTGGTTTGAGTCCAACCTGAGTATGTATGCCCACAATTTTCATCATTGCTTCGATTAAAACACTTAATAAATGGCATTTATCTACAATGGACATTGATGAAGGGCAATTAGTCAATCGGTTGCCATAAAAACAACTCCATACAAGAATTATTAATTTGAATAATAATTCCAAAAAAAAGGTTCAAAATTTAACTGATACCACTTGGAGATCTCGGCTCAATATTCTGACAGCCAACACAACTTGAAGATGTGGAGCACAGCGAATGAATCACCAAGACAACCCGACACGGGACTTAAAACAACTTTATTTCCACAGACCCAGGACATGACTTGTATTTCCGCCTCTCTTGAGTGCAGCATGTTTATTGCTCGGGAACTAAATAGAACATGAGCAGGAGTTTTATGTCACTGGCGTTCAATCACGGGGGAAAGCCTGTTGACAACTCAGAATATGGAATCCAAATTAGAGACAGAGCTAAAAGACAAGTCCCCGACTCCCGGGTTTGTTTGCCATGGCCCCTGAAATTCCAGGGTCTTTATTGTGTAAAAGGAACCCTGGCACCCATAAGCAGCACACTGGTAGGGCACCGTACTGCAGTGTTATTCCTCCGTTACTGGTAGCTTTCACGAGGTGCCCCAATTAGAGCCCTCAAAGAAACTCTGGCGCTTTGCCAGTTATTCATAGCTTGCACCTCTAGTTATCCTTGATCGGTGTCTATTGGAGGTAAAGATTAAGAGAGAGAAAAATAATGGTTGATTCGTTTTTATCTCTTTTTTTTTCCTTTTTTTTTTTTTAAAGGATGTATGATATCTTCTGTTGGTATTTCATGGTTGGGTGGTTTTCTCTGGTGAAGTCAAGCAGAGCTAGAACTTGTTTACCGCAAGCTCTCTGTGTAATGTATTAGGATGTCTCCCTCACGTGATTGCCATTTTGCATTATTTCTCCCCCCACCCTTTGTTTTTTTCCTGTCGAGAGCATTCAGCTATCTGTTTAAGTTCTATTGTTAATATTTGGTACAGAGTCAGGAAGATGCATTTTTGGTTTTGTTTGTCAGGGGTTTTTATTTTTTGTTTGTAGGTGGGTTTTTTTCGGGGGGGTCTCCATTTTCGAGTGTGGGTGATTGGCAAACAATTAAAACAATCTGCTACGTCCTTGCAGTGTACTCTGCGTGCGTAAATACCAACCACAAGATGTCGACACTAAAGATATAAACAGTAAACAGCTACATGTAACCAACGTTTCATTTCAGATTTGAATAATTTCTTCATAATTCGTACACATGCAATGAATCATACTTGTTGCAGCGTGTTGCAGCTACTGGCATTGCGGTAACCGTGGCGATGGTCGGTGGTTGTAGTCAAAACAACCCGCTTTCAAACTTGCGAGTCGACATTTTGGCGCTTAGTCCAGATCAGTGATTCTTTAGTTTTCTGAGCTAAAATTCTCTAAAATCTCGGCTGAAACAGTCAAAACAATTTTCCCTCTCCCCAAGGTAGCAGAGACGACAAATGAAAGATTTGGTAAACTATACTTGTTTTGTTTTTTTTTGTGGGATGAAAACTCGAAAGAAAGACTGGTCTGTTTATTTTAACCAAACACTGGAATGTTCTCCAACATATCTATCCAACTCATAACTACTATAACAAATATCAAGCAGGGAGATATCAATAACAACAAAAGTTATTGCACTATATGAATAAAAAGTATTTGAGCCATCACTGAAGATGGAAGCTATGTTAATTCTAGCTTTTGTTTTGTTGTTCCAGCCTTGTCGATTCAATGCATGTCAAAAAAAGTGATTTCTTCCAGTTTATTATGCAAGAGATATATGAATAGGTGTGGAGAGACAGTATTAATCATCTGGGGTTACCATGGAGACAGGAGTGAAATTCTCTTTGATGGGGATGTTCAGCACCATTCGAGATACCCCCCAAAGACTCTTACCTCCTTTCTGGACGTATCGACCTTTGGCAGCAGCTGGGGATATTGGTAGGAATGTAAGAATGATCGTCAAAATGGGTAAAAGCATCCCAAAACTTGAAAGTCCGCTTCTCACTATCATGATGATGTCTGTGGACGCGTTGGTGTCGACGATGGCGACGACGTGACAATCGGTGGTATTCCGCAAATTGGGTTAGACTATTCCGAGAATCCGTGGCCGCGGAGCCACGATGCCTCATAACTCCAGTCGCACGTGCACAAATAAATACATATACACTATATACAGGCACATCTCAACATGACGACTTGGGTTGCGGCTTCAAAAATCAGGTGCGCTCCGCTGAATGAGAGCGACTAACGATGAGAAAAAGTGAAGCAAAATAGTTCTCTGACCGCTCGTCAGTTTACACCACAGTGCACAGACACATTCCTCAAGACTTTGACGTCGACTGGTCACAAAACAAGCCTGAGGTGCAAATTTTTTCGACTGAACAAGACCAAACAAACAAGGAGAAGAAAAAAAAAAAGGGAAAATCGACTGGATGGTGGGGTAGTTCACATAAGACGTCCAAGCCGAGTGGCCAAAGTGTTTCCGTCCACGTCGACTGGCCGAGAGAATGAAACACTTGGAAGTCGATTGCCCCGGATTGGTGAAAACGTGCGTAATCCAATAACTGAGGCGGTTCGGCTTCGCTATCTACGGGCGGGCAAAGTGAAGTGAGGAGTGGTTGGCCCGATGCCCCGCGTACGCAAGCGGAATGAACGAGTCCCCTGGGGCAATGTGTGTCTTGGTTAACCAAGAGTGCTAATTACTCCATCTGTGAGTGGGTCGGACAGTCAGTCGTAAATCCCTCTATCTTTTTTCTTTCTTTCTTTCTTCTTTCTTCTTCTCTCCTCTCCTTTTCGCCTTCACAATATTCTCTCCCAATCCAGACAGGCCATATTACATCTTCAGAGCTGTGCACAACAGATTTGAACAGTCAGAAGCTTTGCTTTTTTCTCAGCCAGCACTTTTACACCAAGTTATATACCTCATCCATGCAGGTTAATCCTTGTCGAATATATATATCCTTAGTATCTTTTTTATTGATTTGGTAGTCCTGACAGCCACTCGATAAGGCTTTCCTGTGGCAAGATAATATCAGCTTTGATTCAAGATCTAGTCCTTTTCTCCAAGAGGTGGTCCATTAGAAACGGGTAAAATTGGCACGTCAAGACAGACAGCGATTATAAGCAGCAGTTGCAAGAGTCTTTGAAGCGTTTCCGTTTCCCCTCTCCGTGAGCCGGAAGAGATGGGGCAAGAGTGGATGTTGGTAGAAGCACTAGCGGAGGATTCCCCCTGTATCAGCTGGTAGTGCAGCAGAGAACCACATGTGCCCCTGACATTTCCCTAGGCCTCTACACCTGGCCGGCAAGTTTGACAGAGTACTGCTATACACTGCTGCTCACTCCAACCAAGCACATGCACACACATTTAGCACTTAGCTTCAGTCAAAATATGGTCACTCACATACTACACCACAAGCTGGCCCCTGTACCCTGTACGTGTGTGAAGCCTATGTGTGTGTGTGTGTGTGTGTGTGTGTGTGCATTGGAGTGTGCAGATGCACATTGCTCTGTGTAGCATTGTATTGACAAATCCTTTTATCGTGTTACCCTCCCTTGCTTTCCATCTATCTTTTATACCCCCTCCATTTTTTTTTCTCTCTCTATTGCTCTTTCTTTCCCCACAGGGCCTTTGCAATGTAAAATAAACACCTAACAGCACATCAAATCCACCCTGATCCCTCACTTTACAATGAACATGACTCCCCCCATTAGTCAACAATGGAGCAGCCCACTACTCTGCTAGCAGGGCTAACAGCCAATGGGGACTTTCCAGTAGAGCATTTTTAACTTATCTCTTTGATTTCTGACAACTACCATAAACATCTTTCCCCTTCCCCCTCACTTTCTCTTTTTTTCCCCCCATCAAGTCCGTAGCGTAGATAAAAACACATTTTCCAGGCTATTCTCACTGATATTCATGTTGCTGTGCTGTAAGTGCACGAACCGATGTTATGTCAATGGGATTACGTTGGGTTCCTCTGTGCATCTAATTCTTAGTAATACCCATCCATTGAGTGCATCGAACAAATACTCCCTCTATAGGGGGATTCGGGTTACTACACGGTATTTGTAGTCTTGCCTCAAGCCTTCTTAATGATATATCCCGGGCCCCGTTGTGTCTATTTGAAAAGGAAACCGACCCTTTATTGCATCACTGTGATTTCTCAATCTCAAGAGCTGAATTTCACACATTTCTGAGAAGAGGTGTTGATCTGATTTTGTTTTTATGCCTCCGCCACGAAGTGGTGCCGGAGGCATTATGTTTTCGGGTTGTCCGTCCGTCCGTACGTACGTCCGTACGTCCGTACGTCTGTACGTCCGTACGTCCGTACGTCCGTACGTCCGTACGTCCGTACGTCCGTCCGCTTTCGTTTACGCGATAACTTGAGTAATATTTACTGGAATTTTACCAAACTTGGTCCAAGTATGAAGTATGATGGGGCAACGATTTGATAAGATTTGGGGTGAAATCGGCTAAAGGTCAAAGGTCAAAGGTCAAGGTCAAATCATGAAATTGTATCCGTTTGCGCGATAACTCAAGACTGTATGGAGCAAATTTCACCAAACTTTGTTGGAGGATGATGTATGATGGGACAATTACTTGATTAGTTTTTCAGTGAAATCGGACAGAGGTCAAAGGTCAAAGATCAAGGTCAAATCCTAAAATTTATCTGTTTATGTGGTAACTCAAAACTGGATGAAGCAGCTTTCACCAAACTTGGTCCAAGGATGATGTATGATGGGACAATTAGTTGAGTAGATTCTAGTGACATTGACAAGAGGTCAAAGGTCAAAAGGTCAAGGTCAAATGCTAAAAATGTTGCTATTTCCCCCATATCTATGCAATGCCCGCAGTTATTTTCTTGAAACTTAGTGTAGACATGTACTACTGCGTAAGGATTCTCCAGAGAGAGTTTCATGTCATAAGGTCAAAGGTCAAAAGGTCAAAGGTTAGGTGAAAATGTTGCAATATCACTTTTCTCGCAAATGGTTCAATGTATCTTCATGGAACATGGTACATATGCATGTACTGACTGGCAGGGATTATCTAGGGAATTTAGGGGTCATGGGGCAATAGTCAGGGGTTCAAAGGTCAAGGTCAACTCCTCAAAATGTTACTACTGTATTTCCCTCATACATGTATACTAGTATATGCAATGATTGCATTATTAGTTTTAAAAGTGTTTAATATATGTACATTTATTACTTGATGGAGATTCTCTTGGAAATTTCCAGCCAGAAGGTCAAAGGTCAGGTTTAAATGAAAAAAAAAAATATTTTGTACTGTAATTACACTCTTTCTTCATACCTTGAAAATTATACTCAATGCATAAACTTATAAGGTCGGTCAGAAGTCAAGTAAAAATTTTCAATTCCCCAAATATGTGTACCTGCACTCTTTAATAGACAATTATAGCAAAACCAGTTCGTGGAAAGTGAACATTCAAGATATTTCTGACAAACCTATTATTTCGATATTTTGCCAGTTATGTGAAACTGTCATCACACATTGTCAAGACATTGTACTATACACCTATTGGGAGAATCATGCATTATGGCGGAGGCATCAGTCGCCGTAGCGACATTTCTAGTTTTCTAATGATTCTTCACAAGACAGGCACTTTTTGATCTATCTGACCGACATTCTCAAATTCAGACTAGCATTTTTTTTCTCTATGCATCCACATTCACATGTATACACACACTCACGCACACACACATACATACAAACACTCACACTCACAATGTCAACACTTTGTGTGTGTGTGTAAGCGATCCTGTTCACACAACTCAACTCTACCCTACAAAAACACTCGCTCGATGTGGAGTGGAGGAAATAGAATCACAGCGCCGCGGTTCGACACATTTTTCTGATGTCCCACAGCATCATGGTGTCATGGACACAGTTGACGCAAGCATCTTCACTTCTTGCGTTCAGAAAACATGCCATCAGCACGATATCAACTACATAAACTTGAAATTCTATTCCATCATCATAAATGCCGATCAATTTTAAGATATTCATTTTTTCTTTTGTTTTCTTTTTTCGATCTTGTATTTGGTTATCACTGATACTAAGATGTTAGTATTGCCTTAAACCATTATCTTCACATCACTGTTTTTTCCTGAATAACCTTTAAAAAAAAATTACAGCATAGCCTGATTTGATACAAAGTATGTGTAACTGTAAAATTCTATAACATTCTTTTTTTTCATGTCTGAGTATACTGAAACATCTGATACTTCATTTTCCTTTATCTATCAAAATCAACTTGAAAAATGAAGCAGACTTTTTCTTTGACTCTCTAAAGAATGGATTCAAAACATATTCATGTTTTGGGCAGAAGGAAATATATGCTACATATATACATTGATTCAGCAAAAGCAGAAATATTAGTAGAAAATATGAGTGAAGTTGGGAGGAAACTGGATAATCCATTCAAAATGAACAAGCACAATTGTAAATTTGCAGGATAAGACCTTACAGCGGACATTAAATCCTCTTTTCCATGTTGACCCTAGTTTACAGCAACGTTTTGCCCTTTGTGCATGTCACTTACTAAAGATTCAATACTGGATGACAAAACAAGGAGAAAGAGACTTGCTGTCACAAAAACAACAGATATATAATTCTTGCTTCCTGTTTTTGTTGCATCTTTTATGAAACATAAACATTCATCCACAGCTGACTTTTCCACAAAGGACAGACGAGATAGAATGTGGAAGAGATGGAATGAAAATATCAGTCTAAAAGTGAGTCTGTTTACAGCTCCTTCCCCTTCCCATCTTTATTCATCACAACCACATGCACACACATGATCTTTTCAGCAATTTTTTGCTTTATTTCTGCCAGTTTATCTAATGCAGTTAAACAAAAGTACATGAGCCCCTTTTTTTTTCACTTCGAATGTACAACAAGGAATCAGACATTTTGTGTCCATCATTACACAGAAATCAACCAAGCAATGAAAAGAAACTGATAAATATGAAATGCATCAAGGCAAACACTGGCCAAAATCCATTATGAAAGAGATGACACATAGTGTATACATCACATATTCAGCGAGTCTATTTTTTCTTGAATTGAGACTTCCGGACAATTTAGTGAGTGGTTAAATTTGTGATCGTGGAGTACAGTACTGACCGGAGAAATGTTTGCGTGCATATCACATTCAAGTTGGGATTAGAGTTTTAACATTGTTAGATGTTTTTTTTAGTTTGTGAATAGCAACCGACTAATGAAATTTACGAAAATAAAAACCTCACAAAATATTAGGCACATACAGTATCTTATAACACACAACCACACATACACACACACATACATCATTCACAAATAGAGCAGAAGCCGTATAGTGATGGGGTATGCAATGGCAGATTAAAGAGACAAAAAGATGTCTGCCCCCAGAGAGTTTCCTCCGAGGAACCGGACATCTCAAAGGAGGAGGCATTTCCTGTGACATCTTAAGCTCTTCTTCGGGGGAAAAATCTTTAGCCTTAACCCGCTGAGGATGAGTCCCGAGTATACTCAGGCACATTTCTAAGGGAAATGCATGCTGTAGCAAAATCAGTCTGTCCTCAATAGGTTAAAAAAGACTGGAAAGGAATAGAAATGCATTTCAAGTTGCAACGGAGGATCTACTCTTGACGACTTTCACTTGGGACATCATTTAAGAGATGCACACCTATTATTCTAGGTTCCAGAATGGATCATTTCTTTTTCTCTAGGAAGTTGGACTGACGTAGTAGACCTACACACCCACTACTACTTCCAAGCAACACAATGTCGAAAACATATCTTGTTTTCCTATGATATCTGAAGCTCTCCTTCGGGGGAAAAATCTTTCACTCTTAAAAAAGACCGGAAAGGAAGAGAAATGCATTTCCAGTTGCACGGGAAGATCTTCTCTCAATGACTTTCACTTGGGACATCGTCAAAGAGATGCACACCTTTTCTACGTTCCAGACTGAATCATTTATTTTCTTCTTCTCTAGGAAGTTGGACTGACGTAGTAGACCTACACACCCATTACTACTTCCAAGCAATGTAATGTTGAAAACATAATATCTTGTAGCTAGACCTACTCCTGCTGATATTGTGGGCTTGTACGTACATACACTCCAGCCTCATGGATAATCTCTCCATTCAACATAACCGTAAAACACAGTATTTTTGCGGCATGAAATTTTTTAATTGGAGCCAATGGCCTTTTTTGCGGCATGAAATTTTTGCGAGTTGCCTCTAACATTCAATACCCATAGTGTAGACAAGAACTTTCATGCGCACTTTAATTTCGCAAATCTTGGCTCTCGCGAAATTCGCGAAATTAAAACGCATGCGAACATTCCTCATTTTACAGTATAGGAAAACATTATCAACCATGAGATGAAAAAAAAAAGGAGCAAATTATCAAAATATCTAGGGTATTGACTTATACGTATTAGTGCAGAGATCTTGTTTTCTCAAAGTTACAGCAAACACTTTACGCTGATTTTCGATTCACTACCTACCTACATTACATATTGGTGGTCATGTTTTGTTGCAAATGAGTGACAAACTATCAAGCATACCACTACTTAATTAATTAAACTACTATACTCATTATAATTACCATCCAGGCCAACCACATTGAAAAGCGGTGGAACAAGACATCGAGAAGAATGCGGCTCTTTTTCATAATTGCTTGAACATTTCCTTTGGTTGGTCATGTATGCACAAAATTAATCAATTAATTACACTTTGCATCCACTCTCTGATAGCAAACATGGGGGGGGGGTTGAAACATTTTGTGTTTTCATGCTATTTGGGCAACAAAACCTTGTTTCTAAAAATGTCAAATGTTCAGGGGATTAAAAAAAAAAATGCCAGCCAGAACACAATAACAAGTTGATAAATGCTACCACACATGTGTGTATACTAGAGGCTTTCTGTGAAGGTTACATATTCAAAACGATCATTTGTGTTTTGTTCTGTCATTAAATGGGTGTACTAGTGTAGTTGAGGTGTGATGTGCATACATCAGTATGCCTGTTGCAGAGTATAAGTAGTATATGTACATCCATTTTCATGTATAGAAATGTCAATGCAATTTGTGTGTGTGTAAATTGCTAGAAAACATACTTTCGGGCACTTGCACAGCACAAATTTACAAACCTGCAAATATGTTTCTAAAACTACTTGCCTCCTTGTCCGAGATACTACCAAATAAGCGTTAGGTGAGTAAAATGAAAGGTGTTTGCTTCACTGTCAACTGTATGGGACACTTGCTGAAGGAAAAAGAAATACTTCTTTTATGCGGTAATGCCATGCAGCAGCTTAAATCGGAATCTCTACATCCACAGCTATATCCACGGCTGCATTTTGCTAGTTTTTTTTTTAGAATTGACAGGTGTTACGTGCCAAGAAACCTGGTTGTATACACACATTTCCTCACACACGCTTGACAAGCATCGAAAAACGCCGATTCCGATGGAGAAGTTGATAAACACCAGCGCATTTCCTCCGCAACCCGGGAAGTGTCAAAAAAACGCTCACCCCACCTTATCACTTATACATAAACATAGATGGAGAGAAAGAGAGGGGGGATGGGTGCATGTATACAGAGAAAAGTGTGAGCCGTACTCATCCGTTTCCATGGCGCTGAGCGACTGATGATGACGGATGCACTTGATTTCCTCTCCACAAAGAGGGTGGCAGACTTCGGAGAAGTAACCAAACGAGATCGCTAAGCTCTTTCTGGTATTTTGTGACTGTATTTTAGAAAAATGCCTCTGTGCAACAGAAGCAACAACTCTGAATAATGTTGAATTAAATACATATATATATATATATATATACATGTGTGTGTGTGTGTGTATGTGCGTGTGCGTGTTTTTATACATAAAGAATCCAGATGTACAGGTGTAACAGAAGTGTCAATTTAATCCTACAGATGCTTTTTTGGCTGATAGTATTCACCGCCCAAATTTTCTAACAAAATTTTCTTGATATTTATTTTTTTTTTTCAGTTCAGACAATCTGCAAGTCAATAAGGATCTGCATAATTCATAATCCACAGGGTATGAACAATTTCCTTCACAGTTAGATCTGGTAACTATATAAAAAAAAAATGGCGGGAAATTATCATTCAAACCATTACACCCAAGCCATACGGGGGACGCTGAATAAGAATTTGGCTCATCATATACGAATAGTGACAATGAAACATAACAATACCTGAAAAAACAAAAAACAAATTGATTCTTGGTATAAATGCAACATTTACACAAGAAATCATAAACATCATTTGTAAAGTTCCTGACCTTGGAAATTGCCTTTTGCAAAATGAAAAATGAAAAAAAAAGCTAGCAAGACCCTAGGTCACAATGCTGATGAAACTAACCTTGGGGAAAGGGACATACGTATGCCATGCAATGTTTATCAACTTTGGCCTACAACAAGAATGTATTGTACGACTCATCTGTTTTGTGTGGACTGACAACACATTAATTTTATTTTCTTTCATTTCGCTTTGTTCACTTATGACCTAAATATCTCCGGAATGTTTCTATTTTGATCTCTCTATTCATCAACAATCACTGCAATTCATTGTCATCCTACTACTCATCAAAACAAATCAGGGGAGGAAGAAAAAAAAAGTGATGCATCATATTTCAGTTTGCTGAAGGGAAAGAGCTGGAATGTATTTGCAAACATTCACTGCAAAGCACAGGGGACGGGAACATTTTGCAGGCTCGTGTTGATCAATTGTTTTTTGGGGGGACCTGGATGGGGACAGACAGAGCCTGTGTAAAGTTTGCAGTCTGACTCAAAACATCGCCAACTGCCAATCTGATACCCTCAAAGAATGGGCAAACAAAGGAAAAATGTTGCGTAGGGGAAAGAGAGAGAGAAACATTGGCAAAGAAGCAACATACTACAGAGCCATTAACCTCAGCTCCATACTTTTTCAAACCATTTTTGTAAAAACACTGCAAAAGACTAATGACTATAATAATTATAATTAACCCGTTGAGGACAGGCTGATTTTGATACAACATGCATTTCCCATAGGTATTTGCCCGAGTATACTCTCAATGGCCCGAATTCACGAAGGTGGTACAAATGAAACCATGGTTTAAACCATGGACAAAAACCATGGAGCGCCAAGTGTCGCACGGAATATTTCGTTACGAAATTGGTCATTTCGTTGACAAAATGACCGTTTCGTTAACGAAATTATCATTTCGGGGACGAAATGTTAATTTAGTTACAAAATGTTGTCCTCTCGTTACAAAAAAAATAATTTCATCAACGAAATGACTGATTTCGTAACGAAATATTCCATGCGACACTTGGCGCTCCATGGTTTTTGTCCATGGTTTAAGCCATGGTTTCATTTGTACCACCTTCGTGAATTCGGGCCAATGGGTTAATCGTCTATACCACATTGTAACAAATTAGCGTTCCCTAAGTGCTTTAAAAATATCTATTTTACACCCACACACAAAATAATAAACTAATTGCCTTCAAGGTAGAAACTGAAAATAAACATTATCAAATATACAACACACAGCACAAGCCATACGTTTGAGAGAAATGTTCACTTTATAAATGAGTCTTCTGGGAGGATTGAAATTAAGGCGACCTAAAAATTGAAATGATCGTGAAATGGGTTAAGCGGCATTTTCAATCATTTCATAGTTAGTCCATCAACAAAATCAAACTTTTCAAATGATACCTCACAATTTGCATACAAGGAATATTTTAGAAGTTATAGTTAAAAGCATCCAATATTTTCATACCATTTTCCTTCTTTTTTGGCATGTTTAATCCCAAATATCTAAAATTGACAAGAATGGACTTAACTCATTCTGCAAATTAAACTCTTCATGTACAAGTTTGAACTTCTACATCACATGTAAAAAAGGGTAGACGTAATAGCTTCTTTATTTTGAGAGATTTTCATGAGGTCTCCTCTCTGCTTGATTTCGCTGTGTTTATCAAAGTCAACTTGAGGTCATGGAGTGAGGGGCTAGCATTCACTTTAACAATGCAAATCTGGTGAGTAACAAGATTGCTGAATTTTATTTTTCCCCATTTTTTTCTCTTATTCTATCTGCATGGAAATATGACTTCTAATAAATGTAATATTGTCTGTTTTATATAACCACACATTACACCACAAATCTATCCACAAATGGACATAATAGCAGAGATACACGCAGAGAGCACTAGCAAATAGGCCCATGACTCATGCAGATCAATCTAGTTCAATTCCACACAGACCGCTCAAGTCGATGCTTCATTATAGTCTCGGCAGTGCTCGAAATCAATACTTGACTTTTCCATCAATTGCCCATTACATAAAGCTACAGATGTACAATCATACTTGATTCATGCTGTCTTTAAACTCTTCCAGACAAAGCCTTAAACAAAGACTAAAAGTGTAACAATGGCACTTGGATAGCTTTGCCTACACAAGAGCGTAAGGCTCCACTTCCCCATTTTCCCGCCACCAACCCTAAAGTTCAGATGAAAATAAACAAGGCCTATGGAAGACGTAAACAGTGCTGCAGCTAACTTGCCAAGTGATATTAACGCAGATAGAGATGCAATGTTCATTTCTTATTCACATTGCAGAGAGAATGACTAGTGGCGTTCACACAGACAAAGTAGCGGGACAATGGTCGCGATCCGAATATCGTGATATTTTCCGCCCGTTCAGACGGACAGAAATATCTGATTGCCGGTGGCAATAGTTTGTGAACTAAACTGCACATGCCCAAAATCTACCATAATGGTAGACCTCGACCATGTATTTTTGTGCTATTGTGATGTGTGTTTTGAATTAGGGGTCAAAAAGTTTCAAGATTTTTTGGTCCAAGATTCAAGATTCAAGATTCAACTTTATTTTCACTTCCATCAAATAAACAAAGAAATTATATACATTGCATATGTACAGGATATTTGTAATACTTGCAGAATGTAATTTGACAAGGTACATATGAAAATGAGAAGTAGATGAAAAAAAAATGCAATTACATCTTTGTTAATATATACATAAAGCGTATAATACAAGTCAACTAAGGATGAGGATGGAAGTGGAGGGTCCCACTAAGAAGCAGAGCTTGTACGATATGGGACCCTCAGAAAATACACAAGACAGCAATATCAAACAAAATAAAATGAACCGATGTCAACTGACATCGAGATGATTGGGAAGGGAAAAAGAAAGAAAAGGAAAAAAAAGAGAAAAACAAAGGAAAAACAAAGGGGGGGGGGAACTACAGCACGTGCCATCGTGGACGCAAGCAATCTAGATTCCTTAATGTAAAATAAGTGATGAAATACAAGCTGGATTGAATATAATGCAAAGCATTTTTTATACGTAATTATGTTGGTAAGAATGCAGGAGAAAGAGAGAATAGACACATCGTTGTATTCAGAACACAGACAGGAACATAATTATAAGGAGGACTTACATAAAAAAGAATGATGACTTGATTGAGATGATAAAGGGAAACTAACTCAGTTGGATGTTGTAAGATTTCAATAAAAATGATTTTAATTTATTCTTGAAGGAGTATAGAGATTGAGCTGTTGTAATATTGTTGTGAAGTGAATTCCAATACTTTGGCCCATTGTAGATGAATGTGTTTTGAGCCAACAAAGTTCTCAGAAATGGCAAATGGAAGTCATTTGATCGCCTTGTTGGATAATTGTGAACGGATTGATTTCTTTGAAACATTGTTTCGAATATATCTGGAAGATTATTTTTGTTATAATTATACATAAATTGTCCTAAATTAAACAAATACAAATCATTAATTTTCAATATTTTATGCTCATAAAATAGTGGGTCAGTATGGGACAAAAATGCAGTATGACATATGATACAGAGTGATTTCTTTTGCAATAAAAGTAATTTATCTAAAAATGTTTTATATGTATTTCCCCACGCGAGAATACCGTAATTTAAATATGGCAATATCAAAGATGAATATAGTACAAGCAGGGACGACAAGGGAAAACAAAACTTATACCAATATTACGTGAAATAATTTTACATATACTGCCAATATGAAATTTCCATGAAAGCTTATTGTCAACTGTTATTCCAAGAAATTTTACATGGGAAACATTTTCGAGTGGAGTACCATCTAAAACAATGTCAACAGGTAATGCCTCAGTAGAATTACTAAAGAGCATATATTTTGTTTTTTGAAGATTAAGAGATAACTTATTTGCTTTTATCCACTGGGCAACATTTTCTAATTCTGAATTTATTGTATTAACAAGGGTAAGAAGATTATTGCGTGAAAAAAATAGATTTGAGTCATCTGCAAAGAGAATGAAAGAAAGAACATCTGATGATCTACAAAAATAATTTATGTAAACATTAAACAACAGTGGACCTAATAAACTTCCCTGTGGCACCCCACATTTAAAGGTAAGGAATCCCATTTGCACGCCTTAAATGAAGAGTTGTATAAATACAGTGGTATGTTGAAGAGAGTATCATTTTAGAAACTCCCATAAAGTATTGAAAGTGGAAGGTAACATTTAGTACATTTTTTTTACCGTTAAATTTTGAATTGAATTGTTTTCGGGGCTCACCGTAAATTCCAGTACATTACTAGGCTACCTTTGCAGACCCATGTACTGCATGTGTGTCCATCATGTATATTTTGTGAAGAAAGTTCATCAACACTTACAAACATTTCTATAATACATTCTTGCCACACACTCTATATGTTATTACATCAGCTCTTGTACTTTTAGATTTGTGTTTATAGATCACAAATACAGAAGAATGCAACAAAATGGCTTAAGTGTGGCTGACACACAGAACTACTGAGTAGTTGAGTTTTGTGCATTATTCAAATTTTAGATAACTGTTGACTTCCAAATTTCTAAGCAGTGGCCTAAGCAAGTCCCCAGAGGTTCATATTTAATGTTTTGCTGCATTTTGGGAGGTCTGTAAAAGGTATCCCCTACCTTTAATATTTAACATTTGTGAATTACAACCATTTAGAGAGACATATTGTTTCCTGTTCATAAGGTAGCTCCTGAACCACTCCAAGGCCTTCCTATGCACTCCATAATGATGTAATTTGTTGAGTAAAATATCATGATTGATGGTGTCAAAGGCCTTGGAGAAGTCCAGAAACAGATGAGAAGATTTATTGATAGCATGTGCCACTTTTTCTATAAAACTCAATAATGCATGTGTAGTGCTACGTTTCTCCCTAAATCCAAACTGAGAATTCGAAAAATATATCATTGAATTTAAAGAAATTAATAGTTCTTTTATAAGTAATTTTTTTCAAGAATTTTTGACAATGCAATTAAAAAAGAAATTGGTCGGTAATTATTTACGTCTAATTTGTCACCTTTTTTAAACAAAGGGATGACTTTTGCTGTTTTCATACTTTCAGGGAAGGTGCCGTTAAAAAGGGAAAAATTAAATATATGAGCTAAAGGATCTGCAACTGATGATATTACCCCCTTTAAAAGAAAATTGCTGATGTCATCGTGTCCAGCACT
This sequence comes from Diadema setosum, assembly GCF_964275005.1. Lineage (NCBI taxonomy): Eukaryota > Metazoa > Echinodermata > Echinoidea > Diadematoida > Diadematidae > Diadema > Diadema setosum. Next base: position 11,356,997 of record NC_092706.1, read on the forward strand.
TTTTTGGGAACTAAAATCAGAGACAATACTGATTATCTCCTGAGTGTATGTTGGATTAAAAAATATTGAACTAGAATTTGGTGGACCCCAAAATTCGGAAAAATGTTTTGTGGAGGGAGGAATATTACTTGTCAGGCTCCAGCATTCACACACTCACCTCGGTGTGAATTATCTCTAATTCCAAAATAATCATGAAATTTCTCCGGATTTGGAGTGCAATGTATACTCATTGTGCTATTTAGTGGGATTTTTGTGTCCACACAGGCAAAAATATTGAGATAAAGGCCGTGTCTATGCTTCCCCTTTTTGGGCCAGAATCAGCGTTTTGAACCGTGATTAGTGCAAAACACTGTTGCGTTCATGCTCACTTCGATAGAAATGCTGATTCAAAACGCCGATCTAAAACGCACAAAAAGGAGCGTTTACGATCGGCGTTTCTGACTAATCACGTTTGACGGGGAAGCATAAACGCAACAGCGTTTCTAAACGCGTTTAGAGTGACGTCATCTAAACGCCTTTCCGGTTCACATGAAAAAGCATGTGCCCGGCCAGCCAGATACCCTTGCCTGTGCAGTTTTCCCATGTACTGTGCATACGCATGTCTTTCCCAGCTGCTCTCCCAGGCCAGGCCACCGATCGCAGCGCGCGCCCCAATTTGACCTGCCTCTGCTGAGGTCAGCGAAGCAATCGCAAACGCTCTCTCCAAGACTCGAAGAAAGTGAGCATAAACAGTGCTCCATGAACGGCGTTTTGAATCAGCGTTTCAAAATGCTGATTCTGCCTTCGCAAATTGAGCATAAACACACCCTAAGATCACAATGCAAATCTTGAGATTTGTATCCTGCTTTCCATCGGTGTGAATCTGACTTTAGAATGAGATTTTCTTATAAATTGGACTTTGCAGCTACATCTGCCCTCCATCACAAAAAAAGAAAAAGACACAAAAAAAAAGACACAAAAATAGAAAACAACTTCCCGTGCAAAGCAAATAAATAAAGTCAAACTAAATGTGAAAGGTAATGTTTCACTCAGCTTGTACATATAGCAAAATGTTCCCTATACACAAAAAAAAAAGAGAGAAGTGTATAAAAAATGTGTGTCTTTATCAAGTCTCAATACCTGGCCAGAATGAGATGATTTCACGGCTACAACCTCATCCATCATTCCGGACTGTATAGAATTGGTTGTTAATCACTGTTTCTAATTGATGCCATGTTTGCTCTGGCAGGTAAGAGGGGGATTTGCAGGGGGGGGGGGGGAAGTAGGCTATCATCACTCATCCTTAAGCCTTCTAGAGGGCAAATGTTTTGGGGAAAGAGGGGGGGGAGGGGGAGAGAGGGAGAAACATGGGGTATGGAGAGGGAAAAAAAGGGAAGGGGGAGGGGGTAGAGTGAGCAACTGAGAACAGGGACATTAAGGGGGAACATAATATGTTCCCCCTTAACATTAGTTTCTTTGATTTTGTTTCATATAATGTTTGTAGTTTCATTAAGTCATTATTTGTTCTCTTACGTCATTATTTGTTCTCTTATGTATTTTCTGAGGGTCCCATATCCTGCAAGCTTTGCTCTTTAGTGGGACCCTCCATTTCCATTCCAATCCTTGTATTATGCATATGTAATATACCTTAAAAAATTAATTCATGTTGTTACTTGTGATCACATGTATGTTTTTGAAATTGTTACAAATATGTTCTGTTAATGCACTGTTTATAATTTTCCCTGTTTATTTAATGGAAATGAAAAAATAACAGTTGATTGATTGATATGTCGTGTGTGCATATTTATTTTGTGTGCCTCTGCATGAGTTTGCACGTAACATCATCAGCTGAGAACCAGAAGGGCATTATAAAATCACAATTTGGGGGATACTGAGTTATTGGTATCATGTTGTAGAGCTCGTCTCCTCTACATTACGGTGTCAGTATTAAATCATTTTCATTTGCAGTAAGATGTTAACGATCAAAACCACGAGGGCGCTATTTTGCCCAATATTTGGAATAACGCGAATAAATCTATCCGCTTTTTATTTTTTTACGTCATAAAAATTGACAGTTTCATTTCTATTTTTTGCTCAATTCTTAGAATGCAATAGCGCCCTTCTGGTTCTCAGCCAATGATACAATGTGAGAAGAGAAGAACAGAGAGGGAGAGAGAAAAGATGAATATGGGGACAGGCAGATAGATAAAGAAAGACAGAGATGGGCAGAGAGAGAGAGAAGGAGCTAAAAGAAAGAGGGGGAGAGATGGAGACAAGAAGAGGTACACTGTAGGTACAGTAGAGAGTAAGACAGAATGATTGAGTAATGGTAAACATTTAGCAAGGAGCAATGCAAATGTGCCTGGTCTCCCTTGGGCAGACCCCAAAACAAATCCTCAAAGTTCATCTCCTCCAGGTCACTAAAGAAAATAAGCCCCCTTTTGCTGGCTCTTGAGAATCTACCAAATTTTCATCCAGTGATGGCATTTAGCATAAATAGATCTTGTCCCTAAAGTACCCGAGTTGAAACTACATCTGGTTTTGACAATAATGAGGTAATGTGTGCCCTGTTACTATATTCCCCACTATATTACATGAACATTGAAGCCATGAAAAAACTGGAAAAGTGTGATTTACTTTAACCCATTGAAGACGAGTCCCGAGTATACTCAGGCAGGTGTCTATGGGAAACGTGTGAAGAAATTCTATATTTGTTATAAGATTGAAAGCATGATATTCTAATTATTTGTAATGTTTGAAAATGAATGAATGATTTGAAAATTACCTGTTTATATTACTGAAACAAACTTTGTAACTGCCTAAATTGCAAAGGGCCAGAGTTGACTAGCATTCATACTATTTTTGGGTTCCTATTATCCTTGTTTTTTTTATATGTAGCTGAATGATTGTAAATGTGTATGTTTACTATCACAATGGATAATTGAAAATCCATTGATTGATTGATTGATTGACTGATTGATTGATTCACTCATTAATTAATTAATTAATTAATTATTCATTCATTCATTCATTCATTCATTCATTCATTCATTCATTCATTCATTCATTCATTCATTCATTCATTCATTCATGTCCAAGTTTATGAGTGTTTTGAATTTGAAACTTTTCATATTCTATCCAACAAGTTGCTCTTGTGTTTGATTGCTGGTAAACATCTTATTTCCTGTACATGTGACTTCACCAGAAGATTGGGAGGGGGTCTTATAAGTTACATTCATATATCTTGATCAACTTTCTTTCCTTTTTATGTGGTAAGTGTTTGGAGATAAATAGAACATATTCTGTACATCACTGGAGAGAACAGAGTCTGAAAAATATCTCAACACTAAAATCAGAAAATGTATGTACTGGCAACTTTGATAAGGCTTTCTTCATGAATGGTAACATTCTAATATAATGTCATCTTTCAAATCATACTAGAGAGGACTGTAGTTATGAGGAAGTGGTATAATCCTCAAATATCTTCATAACTTTATGTCAATGTTTAAAAGCAACTTCCAATTATATATCAAATCAATACCTGAATTGCAGTACATTAATTACATTTCTTAGCCACCCCTCTACAAACGATGATATGCAAATAATATATGTGGTGCATCAACACGAAAGCCATACAGTGTCACGAAAATAATTTCTTGGTTTTTGGTAGATATAATTAATGCAAAAGTATGTTTTAATACAAATGCAAATCAAAAGGCCACAACTCACATGAATACAAAATCAAAGTGCATTCACATTCAAAACCACATGACCTCCAACTTTTCCACTTAAGCTGCCTCTTTCCTAATACTTTCATACCATGAGTCAAAACAAACATATTTTTTAGGTCCCTCAGAAACCTTGATCCAGGCATCTGCCAAATGCAAAAATACTAGAGTATAACAAGGAAGTACAGAGTAAAATAGAATAAAATCTTACATTTCCCAGTCTCAAATGAAGCATCTCCAAGTCCCACTGATTCACAGTATCCTGCCGGAAATATCACATCTTTTACACATTTATAGGTTTAACAAGGTTGACATATAAATATGGAGGGTTTGAACACAAATTTTTTAAACATTGTAAAGTAAGTCCATCATCAGATAGAGCAAAATAAAACCTTTCCTGTGATACCTCATTTGTAACATGACAAAGAATATTCCTGAAGTTATGACTAAAAATTTACCATATTTTCATATTACTTTCTCTGCTCTTTAGCAGCTTTAATCGCTAGAACAGAGATTATACATGTTGCAATCAAACTTATATAATGTATTTATGTATATATGAAAATAATAATGTATTAGCTCTGTGTTTTTAATGAGGAAAAAAGGCGGACACTGCAATATCCACTATCATAACAGAAACTGTTCTATTTCTCAAAAGCCATGCTCTGTTTGAGTCAGCTTTCTTGATCATCAATGTATTACCATATAACCAGGGGAAACCCAGACCAGACGGCACAGTATCCTCACGGGTTAGTTTTGACACCTACAATTCTCAACAGCGAACACATCATGCAAATCAAATAGTCTCTTTGCTTATACTATTATTCCTAAATATACCCAATGATCCAAACATAAGTTGCGTGTGCTAAGAGTACACAGCAGACACAACAAGCTCTTAACCTTCTATTCCTTTATAAAGGGGGAGAGAAAAAAACAACAACTAGTACTCTGCATTAAAAAAACAAGGACTAAACTAAATACTGGTCCCTGGAATTCTTTTGTTATTTGTCAAACAACAAATACACTCTATTACATGGTTGTATGACAAAGACATGAAGAATCGATTCAAGCACACATGTACATCTGCGAAAGACTTGGCGCGCAAAAGAGGTGAAGTTAGACTTTGGTCCCAGGTGCAGTGTTTGGTGTTTGCTTTGTTTTGTTTTGAAAGAGGGACAAGGCCCTTGATAGGTCAGCAGTCAACATCACATCGTTGTTGTATTCACATCGAGATATCGAGAGAGGGAGTCACAGTAGTACAAGAAAATTAATCCGCGGCTTACTGGAACGGAGGTTGTCATGCAATAACCCTATGCCACTGACATTATATCAGAAGCAGAGAGGTTAATGAGATGTCATGCTGAGTGCAACAAGCAAACATCAAAACTGGCTCTCTCTTGGTGGAAAGATGCCAAATGTCAAAGACGTAACTCTGAGCTGTCTTAAACAAGACATATGTGGCTTTTTCATACCTCCAGACATGTCTTAACATTTCTCTGAGCATGGATGCCTATATAGACTGGGCACAGCATAAATATAAACTTAATTATACTCTCATAAAGACATTACAATTTATTGCACTGAAGGGTGCACTAAACATGTTTATAGATGTGACTTTGCGTTGTGACATTGACAACTGTGTTTTGCATCGGCTACTTCCTCCTCAAGATTTTACTCTCTGCATACACAAGTATGACGTAGAAATGATGGTCACCGCATCGGCTAAACTGAAACAAAATTTCTTCCACGAGGCAGCAATGACGGACAGGGAACATTTTCAAAAACATGCCAAGACATAAACTCAGACAGGAAGTGAGTCCATCTGCTTTGAAAACTTGTTCTGAATATTTGTAAGCAGTCTCACCACACATAGATGTATTGGCTTTGCTTGATCTTGATATCTTCAATAAATTGCAACAACAACAAGAACAACAAAAAGGGCTTTGTTTCTGATTTTCATGTGAATCACTGAAAACAGATGCACATCAACGAAACACATGTATGCCACGTTTGATTAATGTCACACCCAAAGAAAATGATATCATAGACATATACAAATATTTAATTCAACCCCCAACTGGTTTTGATGTGTATAATAGTGGTATTCAATGCAGTGTGTACAATAGTTTGTGAGAACACATCTAAAATCCTTGCTCATTCAGCAAATTACACTTGTGGCATGAAAGATCAGTTGGGATAAATGATGCTCATACAAATAATATCACTTATCATGTCCTCTCTATTCTGGACGGCCATATTTCAGTGACTTTTGATCTACATTTGAGTAGCCTGCTCTGTGTTTGTTTTGGATATTATCGCCAGCGATCTTTTGTGCCGGTTGACACCAAATTGACTTAGATTAGTCTCATCACTGGCTGCTTAATTTTTTTTTTTTCACATCAAAATGACAGGAGAGTCTTGAGTACACAGGGGCAGAACAAATATTAGAACAAGTATACCTCTAAAAAAAAGCCAAATTTGTCTTCTCCGCCCTTTCGCTGCTCCTCTCATCCACAAACCCTCTACTCAGTACCCGGCCTCACTCTGCATATCAGATGCGGCCTAGAAAGCCATTTTTCATTCCGTTTTTTTTTTCCCTTCTCTAAAAAATGACTAACTGTTGATTTTCACCGGGCAATCAAGCTGTCGATTTACCCCCTCAACTTTGGGTAATGATTGGCGAGATACCCCTAATGAAGTACCACCACTCTTTCCTGCCGTACTGCGATCACATGTTTACATGGCAAATATGCTTCCAACGCTTCATCCATGCGTTTCAAAGAACTCATTTGCATAATTATTCATCCCCCCTTTTTTTTTACCGGGCACTAGTTATCAGAGTGCAGAAACTCTAATTAAATTTGACGAATGTAAGAAATCCTCACTGACTCGTACACGAAGATATATCACCACAGGGTAGCTTCAATGAATAATCCCTCATTTACACTACTTTCTGATATAAATCTGTTTCTAACTCAGCAAAGATTCAAATTTGAGAAATCTGGTGTCAGAGGTCCCTGACATAGTGCAAACAATGGTGTTCTAATGAGGTGTTGACCATCTTTCATGTTAGAAATCAATTAAATTTTGTCAGTGGGGGATGCCAGCAGGATTAGCTGAAGCTTTCAACACTTAAGTCTTCTTCAGCTTTATTGTCTGCTTGGCAGGTGTGTGTGTTGCTTGGGTTGTGTCACGCCTCCCAAGATGACACAATCAGATGACACATTCGGCATCATATCACTATATGACATCATATACAGTCAAACCTGTCTATAGTGGTCATTCAAGGGAGATGAAAACATTGGTCTCTACTGACAGGTGGCCACTACAGACAGGGTTTTTAACATGGCTTTTCTCTCGGAGGGATTTTTTAGTGGCTGTATACAGCAGTGGCTGCCTGTATACCAGGCAGGTTTGACTGTATGTATCATTACAAATGCACCAGAGTTGTAGGTTCATAGGTATTGTACAGTATAAAATTACCCAACTCAAAATTACAAAGGAACACTTCCATTAGTTTCTCCTGTTTCATGCCTCACCCCTCTAAATCCTTGCCTCATGATCCCATCACTTCCTCAAAACAAAACATTTTTCTTTGTATTCTTAGACTTCTTTGCCTTCACCCCCAGCTCCTTCCCCTCCCCTCCCCCCCCCCCCCCCTTCCCTTGAGTAACTGCATGGGAGGAAGATTGAAAAGGGGGCCATCATTTACCCTCAAGAAGAGCGCACAGCGCCCCCGGGATGGTCCCACACCGGCAATCTATCATTCCCGCTACCGCTTGATTGTGCAATTCAATTCAGAAAGAGGAGGACTCTCTCATTTTCATCTATTTTAAAAGAAAATCATTTGTGAATGTTTCTAAATCAGTCTCACGCTCATAAATCAAACTGGAGTCATGTTTTTTCTCCAAGCCACGTTTGGCCAGACATGATCAACAAATGTTCTATAAAAAAAAAAAAAAAAAAAAATCAGTAACGCAAGTTTTGTTTGATTCTTGGCACTTGTTTGATTCTGGAAACTTGGTTGCAATTAGAAAGTATTGCCCTCTTAGACACCACTGACGATATGGAGGTTAGTATGACCTTGTCTTAACCCACTGAAGATGAACTGATTTGGCTACAACATGTATTTCCCATAGACACCTGCCCAAGTATAACGGGGATGAGTCTTTCATGGGTTAATATCTGTTATAAAATGGGTTCAAGAATGTAGCCAATAGGAAGCGCTGAAATGAGTCACATGTGCTTCCTTTATTCTAGTCCCATTGCACTGCGTGTTAAATCCTATTGCCGATCATCTGTGCGCGCGGCGGCTCCTTTGATGAATTGCATGCATACGCGCTGTCAATCCTGTAAACAACTTCTAGTTCGGGCTGCCGGCCGGCCGGCCTTTCTTCCCTTGTGCATAACATGTGTGGCGCATGGCATACGTACCTGTACGTATGTACAGCTATAGACCAAGCGTTGTGGGACTGGACGCGTACATGGAGTCACTTTGAAGGGCAAATCCAACGATTTAGCAGGTTAATTCTCACGCCGTTTTCATAGTATGTTGTCTAGTAGGCCTATATAAGGAGTCTATATCAAGTCTTTAAGGTAAAGGGTGCATATTCTATGTAAAATTAGTAAGTTTTCATGCGGC